>NC_091152.1:56092141-56172157 GCF_040958095.1 Procambarus clarkii | reverse complement strand
TCTTATGTTATGTATATATATAATATATAGGCCACCAAATTTAGACAGAATGGAAGCAAAGCATCTATGGGATGAAATATCTAGCGCATCTAGATCTAACAGTATTTATGTCATGGGTGACTTTAATTTTAGCGGAATAAACTGGTTGAACAAAACAGGGAATAGTGAAGCAGAAGATTTTCTAGAATTAATTGACGATTGCTTTCTTACGCAACACATTAAGGAACCAACACGGGAAAATAATATTTTAGATTTAGTGTTAACTAACAGGGAAACGCAAATTAATGACATCGAAATAGGGAGTGAGCTAGGGAGCAGTGATCACAAAGAAATCAGATTTAGCATAGAATGGAATAGACCAGTAGGAGAAAATTCTGTTAAAGTGCCAGATTTTCGAAAAGCTGATTTTAATTGCCTAAGAAATTTTTTGGGTCAAATTGATTGGAAAGGCTTGGGTATGGGGTGTGGGCCGGTCTTGGAGCGAGACATGAACCCAGCGTTAGGTGACTTAAATGGGGATTTCGATGTGGATTCAATATATAACTTATTTAAGAATATTCTAAACAAAGCACAGGAACGTAGTATACCATACAAATTGAATAGATCGTATACTAATGACCCAAAGTGGATAACAAAGAATTTGAAGAACCTTATAGGTAAAAAGAGAGCTTGGTACAAAAGGATTAAAAATGGGGAGGTCACTTTAGAACAGGAATTCGTACAACTGGTTAGAAATGTTAAAAAAGAGATAAGGAAAGCAAAAAGAAACTATGAAGTTCGCATAGCAGGGCAAGCAAAGACAAATCCTAAAGGGTTTTTTCAGTTATATCGTACTAAGACTAGGGAAAGGATAGGTCCATTAAAAACTGAGACAGGTCAAATAACAGATAGTGATGAAGAGATGAGTAGTATTTTTAATAAATATTTTGTATCTGTATTTACTAAAGAGGAACTTAACAATATGCCTTCAGCCGAACAAGTCTATGTGGGTGGGGACGAGGACAGGTTGACGAGTTTAGCAGTTACCAGGGAGGATGTTCTTAAACAAATAGTAAAACTCAAACCAAACAAATCCCCAGGGCCGGATGAAGTGTTTGCTAGGGTGCTTAAAGAATGCAAAGAGGAGCTTTGTGACCCACTGTCAACCATATTTAATAAATCAATAGAGTCAGGCAGAGTGCCAGAGTTTTGGAAAGTTGCTAATGTGATACCAGTTTTTAAGAAAGGAGATAGATCACTTGCGTCTAACTATCGACCAATTAGCCTAACGTCTATTGTGGGAAAGTTACTCGAATCTATAATAGCAAATAAAATTCGTCTTCATCTTGAAAAACATAAATTAATAATTGAGTCGCAACATGGTTTTATAAATGGCCGTTCATGTTTAACAAATTTGTTATCTTTTTATTCTAGCATTGTTGAGGCAGTTGATAGTGGTAAGGATTGCGATGTTGTATACCTTGACTTTAGCAAAGCTTTTGATACAGTGCCACATGAAAGACTGATTAAAAAAATAGAGTCTCATGGTATTGGGGGTGCTATATTAAGCTGGATTAGGGCATGGCTATACCAAAGGTAACAGAGAGTTAGTATAAATGGAATCAAGTCAGAGTGGGAAAATGTTGTAAGTGGAGTGCCTCAAGGCTCTGTCCTGGGACCTCTGTTGTTTATAATATATATAAATGATTTAGATTCAGGTTTGAGTAGCAACATTTGCAAATTTGCCGATGATACGAAAATCGGTAGGGAAATTAATTCGGAGGAGGACTCACTATCACTTCAAGTTGATCTAGATAGGGTTTTGAAATGGTCAAAGGATTGGCAGATGCAGTTTAATGCTGATAAATGTAAAGTTCTGAGGTTAGGTAATGATGATAGAGTTACAAGATACGAGCTAGATGGTGTTGTGATTGCGAAGTCGGATTGCGAAAGGGATCTGGGAGTTATGATTAGTAAGAATTTAAAACAAAAGGATCAATGCATAAATGTTCGTAATAAGGCAAATCGGACACTTGGATTTATTAATCGCAGCGTTAGTAACAAGACACCTGGTGTGGTTCTCAAGCTATATCTTGCTCTAGTTAGGCCCCATTTAGATTATGCAGTTCAGTTTTGGTCGCCATATTATAGAATGGATATAAATTCACTTGAACGTGTCCAGCGTAGGATGACTAAGTTAATTCCCCAAATTAGAAATCTTTCATATGAAGAAAGATTAACAATGCTTAAGTTGCATTCACTGGAAAGGCGAAGAGTTAGGGGTGACATGATAGAGGTTTACAAGTGGATGAATGGACATAACCGGGGGGATATTAATAGGGTATTAAAAGTATCAACACAGGACAGAACACGAAACAATGGATATAAATTGGATAAGTTTAGATTTAGGAAAGACTTGGGTAAATACTGGTTCAGTAACAGGGTTGTTGATTTGTGGAACCAATTGCCGCGTAACATTGTGGAGGTGGGGTCCCTCGATTGTTTCAAGCACGGGTTGGACAAATATATTAGTGGGATTGGGTGGTTATAGAATAGGAGCTGCCTCGTATGGGCCAATAGGCCTTCTGCAGTTACCTTTGTTCTTATGTTCTTAATCCGTCTCATATACATGTCCAACCCACGCTTGAAACAATCGAGGGACCCCACCTCCACACCTTCACGCGGTACTGGTTCCACAAATCAACAACCCTGCATTTACCCAAGTCTTTCCTAAATCTAAACTTTTCCAATTTATACCTATTGTTTCGCGTTCTATCTTGTGTTGATACTTTTAATACTCCATTAATATCCCCTTTGTTATGTCCATTCATCCACTTGTAAACCTCTATCATGTCACCCCCTAACTCTTTGCCTTTCCAGTGAATGCAATTTAAGCTGTGTAACACGGGTATGGTTCCTCTCTCTTTTCTTCCTTCTTTCTACTCCCTCTACCCGTATTCTTACTTTTATTTCTAAACCAAGGGACTCCAAAACTTTTAACAAAGCCAACTCCACGCCACGTGGTCCTAAGACGATTGACCGACTTAGGATTCTACACCCAGTATGACGTGACCTAAGCTCTGAACAAAACCCTAGAGTCACCTCTGCTGCCACCACCAGACCAGTAATACAAGAGCAATGATCGAGGTCTGGATCGATCACGCTAATTAATCAACCTAGGGGCTTGATCCCCACTATAAACGATGACCTTGAGTGTGGAATAAATTACACGGTAATGATAATTCCGATTCGATGTTAGAATCGGCGCCCAATGCAACTCCGCCTCGTGTGGACCACGTGACCAGGACAAGTATACACATAAAACACATGGAAACAATAAAATGCAAATTAATAACAAATTTAATTTATTAAAAGAAAACTAAGACAAAATCTAAATAGGTTCACTCCCTATCACTTTAACACTCCCTACTTGACCTGAATGGCAAATGAGAAGACTATTTCTATACATAACCATAGCAACTATACCTTGGGCGACCAGCTAGATGTCTTGGGGAGAGGTAAGATGTTTGACCTCTCCCAGCTGCTCCCGTATTCACACTGATTTCTTCCTTGTCTGGTCTACCCCAGACAGAGTATTGTATCCTTCCGCCTAGTCCGTCAAAGTCCTACCCAGTTACTAGCAAGGTTTAAGTTATAACAATTAACCTCTGTTGTACTTAATTGATCCAGACTGGTTGAATTATTTTACTGAATTAAATTACAAACATCTAACGGCAGAGCTGTTCCCGATCACAAAAATGGTTATTAAAACTTTGAGAAATATTAGACCTGTCAACCCCTGATGACCTATGACCGCCGGTCACTCCGCCTCAAAAGTTAGATCTGATTCGTGACGTCACTGATGGTGACTTAAACTCAATAATTAGAATACTCTTGATATTGTATCCAGTACTATTATACAATACAATTTTAATGCAAAATGAATAAAGGCTAATTTTCTCTAATTTACTGAATACTATAGGATGGTTCATTATACGCAGTTATGAACAACGCGTCGGTTATTTCCACCGCGAATCCCCCTGGGGGTCAGGTCACCATGCGGCTCAGCTTCCCATTCTCTTTTGTCGATAAACCACTCTGGATAATTCTTACAACAGCCTAGTTTGTTACAACCCCCCCGCACAAGCACTTAGTAAACCTTGTTAATTTGTTAAAAATCACGAGGTTTAGTATCCAAACCCACAATTCAACTCATGCCACAAACAAAAGCTAACCTAACTAATAAAATTTGACAAATAATAGTCCAACATCATAATGAACATGTTCATATTTCATAAATTTCTCAGCTGTCAACTGACAGCAATCCTCTAATATCAGGAAACATACATCCTATCCTTACTGACATAGCTAAATAACATGTCCCTACTCTACCATCAAAAACTAGCTATTAAACTCTCTTGGCTCTTCACTAGCCAAGTCCATGTGTCCTCTAGAGCCGGCCACACCGTGCTCAAACAAACATTAAAGTTATATCATCAGACTGAACTTTCAGTCATCCGGGAGCGTACTACGGAACTATCAGTTCACATCCGTGTACTACCCACTCCCCATCAATGTCAACCTTGACATGTCAAGGAACACACCTAACGTTTATTACATATATCTAAAAATAAAAATTCCTATACTATATCACAGGTTTCAGCTGACTGTACAGCCAAGTGTTCTCACTCACTAGAAGTGTCAATGTTTATATTGGTCCGCCTCTCCTGTGTTCAAACATTCTGAAAAAAATAGCACAACATAATTTTCCATAACCGTTTGTTCTGGGCTGAGACAATTACACAGGGGCTTCGATTTTGATTACTGACCAATTTATAGAGTAAAATTCATATATTATAACAGAATTATTATTTTAAATCTGTTTTTCAACATTTAAAAAATATTGTGATTCTAACTCTGTTTTTCAACATTTAAACAAAAGTGTCCAGATGTTCTTTACACAGATGTTCAGAGCCAACTTTGTTGTTTGTATCAATTGTTCATATTGAGTAATCGAAAAAAAAAAAAAATCGATGCTGCTGGATGCTGAATGTAGTCGCTGACGATGACGGTGTCGATCTTGCTTCTTCTCATGTGTAGACATCAATACCTGGTCCTCTTGTACTCCCATCCGGTACTCTTGAATGACGACAGAGTGTAGTAGAGCGGAGTGCCAAGTGACAGCTGTAGAATACTGTTACTTCGGCCATTAATCTTGCTCCCGACAGTCCACACGCCTTCATATCAATCACAGTTCACACGGTAGTCTTGATGTTAAACTTGTCGCAGATGACCACAGCAGAGCAGAACTGGATGTACCAACGGTGTCTCTTAGCAGGAGTGATGTTAGAAGGTCGTAGAGGCGGGTTGCTTGTTTGCAGAACAGGTGAATCTCGTCTTCCATCATTGCTCACGTCATCTCAGGCGTTTCTTGATGTCACCAGGTTACTAGGCCGTAAACACCAACTGTGCATACCCTCGTACCGCCGACTTTAGGCCAAAGGAGACAATTTTGCGACCTTCTATTGGCGAGTCCCGGTACTCTGTAGGGAAACCGTGCCTTCCACCTGTGACCGCCTTACTTCTGCTTTCTTGTTACTTCAGATGACGTAATCATTAATCTTCCGGCGAAATTCTTGAGTACTGCTACGTGCTTTCCATTTCTTGACCTCTCCTCCAACACTGCTGGAATGACTGCAGTCTTGATGACGCAGCAGGTGGGTATTGGTGATCTCGAGACAGCTACCCCGGCGTTGTATGGCACCTCCGGTGACTGCTATAATGTGGACAGCTCGCTGGCCCTGACAACCTCGTTAGTGACGTGAGGCGTCGGCCGGGTGACTCTTGGACAGTCACTCATCCCCAAAGTAACTGATGTATGGGTTACTGGGTCTAGTGGGGGGAGGGCTTTGTGTAACGTGCCTCCCCCCTCGGTCTTTACAGACAAGGGTTCACGTGTGGCTGGAACAACTGGGTCGGTGTACCAATCAGACCTGGGAACAGACAGACACAACACAGCGGAAGCATAGATATACTCTGGGTTTGGTGGAGGTGGAACCCCAGAGCACGGTAAAAGTTGCTACCTGAGTCAAGTATAGACATAGTACATCTCATTGCCTTTACAGGAAAATCTAATGAATACTAAATTATACTAACTAGGGAAGTTACTTTACTGTATAGCTCGAGATCTCGTCACCATAGGGTGGCGAGACTGCACCTGACTACTGATGAGCGATGACAGAGGGTCATCCTCATCTTCTGACTCGTCGGTGAAGCCATGAGTCAGCACTGCTGAGTCAGGAACTAGACCCGCTGAAGGCAGTTCTAATTCCTCTCTAGCATGATAATGTTTCAATTTATTTACGTGAATTGTCCTTTCCACCTGGTCCTCGAACACTCCTTTTATAACAAGATTAACCGGCCCCGCCCTTTTAATTACTCTATATAGTCCTCGCCACCTCGGAGCTAGTTTCCTGCTCTGATTGGCGGGCGCAGCCTCATTCACTCTCAATACGAGGCTTCCTTCCTTCAACTCAAGAGGGCGCACTTTCTTGTCATAAAAATGAGCATACCGAGTCCGTGCCTTCTTGGACGCTTCAGCTGCAATATTCCATGCATTTCTCATTTTACCAAGGACCTCTGAAGGATAGTCCTCCCCGTATGCAACATTATGTCTGTTAAGCAGACCTGACGGGAAATTGCATGAATTACCAGTAAACAAATGAAGTGGTTGGGTGTTAATTGATTGGTGGATGGCAGTATTCAAGGCGAACTGAACATAGGGTAGGTGTTCATCCCAGGTGTTTGCATCATGTTCAGCAAGGATTGCAAGCATATCCTTGACTGAACGATTAGTCCGTTCCGTCATTCCGTTTGCTTGTGGGTGGTAGGCTGTTGTAAAAGCCGAAGTTGTCTCTAAAATCTTACAAACTTCTCTAAATATATTCCCATTGAATTCTTGACCCCGGTCAGAGACTAAAACTTTAGGAGGTCCGAATACAGTAACGAACCTACGCAAGAACGCATCTGCAACCGTACGAGAATCCTTCTGAGGTAATGCAACTAGTGTAGTGTATCTAGACAGATGGTCAACTAGCACCAACACATATCTGTTACCCGCATGACTGTGGTGTAAATCAATCAGATCGGCCCCCACACGATCTAACGGTTCACGAATTTCAGGAAATTCCTGAAGTGGGGCTTGTACCTTAAGGGTGCCTTTCCTCCTCTGGCAACGAGGGCACGACTTCACGAAATTGATTACCTCAGAAAGTAATCCTGGAAAATAAAATAGAGACTTTGCTTTTAAGTGGGTTTTAAAGATCCCCGGATGCCCTGCAATTTTTGAAGCATGCGCAAGCTTTAACGCTGATGACCGCAACGCGTCCGGAATAACTAGCTGAAATACTGCCCTCTCATTCTGGCTATTGACATAATACAGGACGCCCTGTTTCATCTCAAAATCATGTATAGGTAAATTCTTTTTCTTTTTCGGGTATTTTCCTCCCTCTAAATACTCAATAATCTCTTTCCATCTCGGCTCGTTCATCTGGTATTCTCTCATTTTATCCGATGGAATGGTTTCAATATTTTCATTAATCTGCATTGCCGCTATATTTCTACTTAGCGTATCTGGCACAACATGTGCTGGACCAGGCTTGTACAAGATCTGGAATGAGTGGGCCGAAAGTTCGTGAGACCAGCGTGACATTCGTGGGCATTTTGTTCGCTTCTTAAATATGTGTGTTAACGCTCGATGGTCTGTGTAGATTACAAAATGCCGCTGAAATAGGTAAGGCTCGAAATACCTAACTGATTCTACTACTGCCAGTGCCTCCCGATCCGTAGCTGAATAACGAACTTCAGGTCCTTTGACCTTCCTACTGAAATAGGCTACTGGATGGGGTAAATTATCTGCGTCTCGCTGAATTAAGCACCCGCCAATAGCTATACCGCTGGCGTCAGTGTGCACTTCCCACTCTTTATCAAAATCAGGAATAGCCAATACCGGTGTCGTGATTAGTTGGTCTTTCAGTTTGCGATAGGCCTCGTCATGTTCTGATTTCCACACAAACTTCGCATTTTTCTTTGTCAGATCAGTCAGGGGTGCTGAAATGCCAGCGAAACCTTCAATGTGACGACGAAAATATCCGGCCGCCCCCAAAAACCTACGCACGTCCTTTGCTGTCCTTGGAGTAGGCATGTCAGCAATGGCGCGGCAAGAATCTGGGTCAGGTCGGATACCGTCTGGGCACACCTGGAACCCCAGAAATTTGAATTTCTGAGCCGCCAGGGTGCACTTCTGAACATTCAGCCTGAAACCTGCCTGATCTAACAATTTCAAAGTCTCAGTCAAGTCCTGTAGGTGTTCCTCAAACGTCCTGGAATATATCACAACATCATCCAGGTACGCTAAAGAATGCCTACCCAGTACCGGACTAAGGATAAAGTTGATGGCCCTCTGAAACGACGAAGGCGCTGTCTTCAAACCAAACGGCATCCTACGGAATTGATAAGTGTGCCTACCATCCGAGAATGCTGTTTTTTCCCTATCTTGTTCTGCCACCGGAATCGCCCAATACGCCGATTTTGCGTCAAGAGTTGAGAAATACTTAGCAGCACCAAATTGATCTATTATCTCCTGTATTCGGGGCAACGGATACACATCACCCTTAGTTAGTTCGTTCACCTTCCGGTAGTCAACACAGAAACGATAACTACCGTCCGGTTTCCGAACTAGCACAACAGGAGAGAGCCACGGTGACGTACTAGGCTCTATCACGCCCTGTCTCAACATTTTCTGGCACTCCTCCCTGATAATGTTCTTTGCCTGTTCCGGCAACCTCCACTGTCTTGTGTACACAGGCAAATGGTCACCAGTTGGAATGGTGTGCTCGATCTTATCAAGGAGACCAATCTGGTCATCCTCTGTCGCAAACAATTTCGGGAATGTTCGTAAAACTCCTCTCAGTGCCTTCCTATCCGCCTGTGCAACATGTTGCAAATCAAGTGCTGAAATTAATTTTTCCACTTCCTCTACATTCTGTGCAACATTTCTCGTTTCGTATTGTACTTTGGATGGTGTTTTAGTTTTCAACATATTCAGTGCACTACATTGTGCAGTGACGGCTGGCGTCTCAGCTGACTCATGGTGAAAGATTTCTGTGTCCTCCACCATGGTTCCCTGAGATACCCTATCACCTGCCCTGAAGCGAAAAGTCTTATGTGAAAGATTGACAACTGGAATGAGTGCACCTTTATCGAGCACTACAACTAAGTGATGAGGAATTAATAAACTATCACATCTCCCAGCCACCTGAAGGGTGGTACCTGGTTGGATGTGACGTCCCACGGCTACTTTAATAAATTTAACAGAATGTGGTGGGCAACTCTGTTTGGTCAATGCATGCAAGGCGCATGACCTCTTAACTGTGTCTGGAAGAGACTTAAAAATCAATTTTGGATAGTGCGCATTATATTTCAGCTTCCTCTTAATTGAAGCTACAACTGGGGGATGGTCGATCATCTCCACTGGGTAGGAAGTCTGTCCCAACTGCAACCGGCAGTTCCTAGCCCCTTTTTGAGCAGACAAGGAATAATCAAATCGCGACAGAAAATCAGTTCCCATTAAGATGTGACCAGGAAAATCAAGGTTCTCTACGATCGTACATGTGTGAGGCTGCAATTCCCCATCAATCTCAAAATTAACTGTACCTTGACCTACGATCTCAATCTTTTCCCCATTGACTGCTGTTAATGTCTTTGCGCAACGTTGAAGACGTGTATACTTAAAATTGCTGAAGGCTGACTTTTTAATTACCGTTGCCTGGCTTCCTGTATCAACAAAAGCTGTCAATCTCACACCTTCCACTTTCACCTCAAAAGTAGGCCTACCATCACTAGGCGCCTGCTTTCATGCTTTCGTAGGAGTGACTTCGCAATCCCTCTGTATATGCCCGCGCTTCCAGCAGGAGTAACACCTCCGCGGATCTCTGTTGGTACCCCGCGCAGGGTGGCTCGAACTTGCAGCTGAGGGCTGCTTCCCGCCTGATGAACCCGCGCCACAGTTCCTCGGCTTGGCTCCCTCGCCTTTACTTAACGCCTCTACGTATGGCGACAACTGAGTGCCCGGCGTCTCCGTGCGCATCTGCCTGTCTAAGGCTGTGGCGGCCTGGGGTTGGGGTTGAGGTATGGTGTGGGTGGCCTCGGGTTGGGGTGTGGATTGAGGTTGGGGTTGAGGCTGAGGTATGGTGTGGGTGGCCTCGGGTTGGGGTGTGGATTGAGGTTGGGGTTGAGGCTGAGGTATGGTGTGGGTGGCCTCGGGTTGGGGTGTGGATTGAGGTTGGGGTTGAGGCTGAGGTATGGTGTGGGTGGCCTCGGGTTGGGGTGTGGATTGAGGTTGGGGTTGAGGCTGAGGTATGGTGTGGGTGGCCTCGGGTTGGGGTGTGGATTGAGGTTGGGGTGTATTTTGAGGTTGGGGTGGGTATGGTGTGGCCTGGAGTTGGAATGGGTATGGGGTGGCCTGGGGTTGGAATGGGTATGGGTATGGGGTGGCCTGGGGTTGGAATGGGTATGGGGTGGCCTGGGGTTGGAATGGGTATGGGTATGGGGTGGCCTGGGGTTGGAATGGGTATGGAGTGGCCTGGGGTTGGGGGAAGGGTTGGTATGGGAGGTGGGGTTGGGGTTGTTGTAGTGACGGATGAGGTGTACCTAGGTGTTGTGGGTGCTGTGGTATTGGTGTTATGTTGGGTAGTTCCTGCTGTTGGTGTGGTTGTTCATATTCCCGTTGAACGGGTTGCTGTTCTCTACCGAGCGAAGTGGGACGTCCTGCCATACTAACTGAGGCCCCCTGTCTACCCTGCTGGCATGGCGTCGATGTTATTTGTGGGGGAACCCAAGACGGCTCTCCCCACTCATGGGACGACTCCTCGCAAGACTCCCCACTCATGTCAATAATAGTATCTCTCCAGGGATGGAAAGATACCCTCGACTGCCCAGTCCCATGCAGAACCCGTGAACTCGTCGCTTCAGTCCCACTGGCCCCACCTGTGGTGCCAGTTGAGCTACCTGAGCGGTCCCCAGTGGTGTCGGAAGAGGTTCTATCCTCTACACTCCCATTCCCACTGGTCCCTACTGACTGGCCATTATCTGGGTTAAACATTTCCTGTGATTCCTGGTGTGCCACGTCTCTTCTAAACTACCCTTTAGTACACCCTCGACCCGGACTCACTACAACCGTGATCTTACACAAAAAAAAAATCACAACTCTATTCTAAGAGAAAACTACTAAATTCCCAAAATAGGAAATACACCGATTTATCGAGAGAATCGCTGAAGTGAATCCAATGAATGAGTGTCTGCCCCGCACTCGTGTCTGACCGTGAAATATCCCGCAGTTCTATTGCTGAAACCTAAGTCCTTTACGTTAAAAAAATTAAAGAATCTAATGTATATAAAACAATTTAAATGATAACGCAACTAACGCGTAGCACTCGTGATGGATTAATAAAGAATATTTACTGTACTTGAATACTAAACGCGCTTGAAGTGAGCAGCGTGGCCACTGATGACTGATGGAGCGGGACCAGCTGCGCTGAAAAAAAAACTAAGTCCCGCGCTTTTTCGCTTAAACGCTGAAAAATCAAAATTTTTGTTCTGAAGGACAAATAACTAGTTTTACGTTAATAAACCGCTCTAGCGATTAATATAGACACCCAGGACCTATAAATGCTTACTAAAAATTGAATTTTTATAAAAAAACTGCGTTTTTACTCAATTGCTGGACTCTGCCAATTTTTCTGACTCCGAGGGAAAAAAAATTTCTATCACCCCAAATATCACAAAAACTCCTTTAATTCACAAAAATTTGGGTTTCTCGTTCCCAGATATAAATACGTTATTATTCACTACCGACGTTGTATGCAGAACAATACTGACACTTCGGGCGGTTTCAACACTCATTAATTCGATTTTTCGTCAAAATCCGAGATTTTCACCTCAAATGGACTCTGACAAAATTACAACACGATTTTCTCGAAAAAATACTAAATTCGGCAAAAATGTAATTATCACTGTTTAATGCTTACGAACAGAATTACGTCCCTTGCGCGCACTAGAGAGTAATACTGACCCCAGAATATACACGAAACATGAAAATTCGAATTTTTCGCCAAAAAGTCAGATTCTAGCCCAAGCTGGACTTAGAAAGTTTTCCACCTACGTTTCTACTGAAAACAGAATTCTAAGTCTACAAACACAATTCTACCGTCTTACTGGTAAAAACTAGAAAATATCACTCGCATCGACTGGAGAATCCTAATGACGCCCAGATCATACACGTGACCCACGAATACAAATTAATTACAGTTAACGAGTTTCCGACATCGACTTAGCCGAAAACTTATCCCAAAATACTTAGAAATATACCACGGACTCTATTAAGCATTTACACGCAACTTATTATCCCTTAAACTCCTTCACTTATCTATCGTGACCGACATATAGCCCTAAGTCCAGAGGATTAACTACACTCTAGCAACAACGCCTCTGACTTAGACTAATAGAACAGGGAATAACAAAACTTAACGTACGCACTTAGCCTAATATGCAAGAAAATGCTAAACACTTTGAAAAAATTTTAACCGGGGATTGAATTTAGGGGAAAAAAATTAATCTAGAACAACGCAAATAAACGGAAATTACTTTATAAATTTAAGTATACTTAATTAAAAAAATGCACTCGACTTAAACTTATAATTGTTTCTACCGGCTCGCCGTACCACACCTAGCCTAGAGGCCACACCATCTAGGTTCCAACAGAGCGACACGCAGCTTTCAGCAACAATTATGACTAGGGACGACTCAACCTCCACTAAGTGTGCGATCACTTAGTTGTTGAATCGCTGCTAGGTAGGTTACTAGTCCGTCCCTCGGAGGCCGCAACGCCCTTCACGGATTACGTTTTTCCTAGCGTTTTGGGTCGTCTAATAACGCCCTCGGACTATCTATTGGCGTCCCACAGATATATCCGCCCCCGACAGCCCTCAAGGAACTGCTGTTGAGAGTATGGTGGCTCCCAACACCTCTGAATTAATTGCAATGGGTCGAGTATGGTACCCAGTCCAATCAACTCGGAGCGGTCTCCTTTTCAATAAATCTATTTTTTTTTTTTTTTAATTCTAATCTTACTAACTAACCTTAATCATATCAGCCCGCATGACCCAAGATTCGCCAATCCCCACTCAAACGCACTTGTGGGGCGCACTGCTAATCCGGGCCCGCGGCTGTCTCCTTAGCATCCGCGCACGTGTTCGAACGGCTAGACGCGTGAGCCTTTCAACAATTTCAAACAAAATTGTTGAAACCACCGCTGTGCACCATTGTAACACGGGTATGGTTCCTCTCTCTTTTCTTCCTTCTTTCTACTCCCTCTACCCGTATTCTTACTTTTATTTCTAAACCAAGGGACTCCAAAACTTTTAACAAAGCCAACTCCACGCCACGTGGTCCTAAGACGATTGACCGACTTAGGATTCTACACCCAGTATGACGTGACCTAAGCTCTGAACAAAACCCTAGAGTCACCTCTGCTGCCACCACCAGACCAGTAATACAAGAGCAATGATCGAGGTCTGGATCGATCACGCTAATTAATCAACCTAGGGGCTTGATCCCCACTATAAACGATGACCTTGAGTGTGGAATAAATTACACGGTAATGATAATTCCGATTCGATGTTAGAATCGGCGCCCAATGCAACTCCGCCTCGTGTGGACCACGTGACCAGGACAAGTATACACATAAAACACATGGAAACAATAAAATGCAAATTAATAACAAATTTAATTTATTAAAAGAAAACTAAGACAAAATCTAAATAGGTTCACTCCCTATCACTTTAACACTCCCTACTTGACCTGAATGGCAAATGAGAAGACTATTTCTATACATAACCATAGCAACTATACCTTGGGCGACCAGCTAGATGTCTTGGGGAGAGGTAAGATGTTTGACCTCTCCCAGCTGCTCCCGTATTCACACTGATTTCTTCCTTGTCTGGTCTACCCCAGACAGAGTATTGTATCCTTCCGCCTAGTCCGTCAAAGTCCTACCCAGTTACTAGCAAGGTTTAAGTTATAACAATTAACCTCTGTTGTACTTAATTGATCCAGACTGGTTGAATTATTTTACTGAATTAAATTACAAACATCTAACGGCAGAGCTGTTCCCGATCACAAAAATGGTTATTAAAACTTTGAGAAATATTAGACCTGTCAACCCCTGATGACCTATGACCGCCGGTCACTCCGCCTCAAAAGTTAGATCTGATTCGTGACGTCACTGATGGTGACTTAAACTCAATAATTAGAATACTCTTGATATTGTATCCAGTACTATTATACAATACAATTTTAATGCAAAATGAATAAAGGCTAATTTTCTCTAATTTACTGAATACTATAGGATGGTTCATTATACGCAGTTATGAACAACGCGTCGGTTATTTCCACCGCGAATCCCCCTGGGGGTCAGGTCACCATGCGGCTCAGCTTCCCATTCTCTTTTGTCGATAAACCACTCTGGATAATTCTTACAACAGCCTAGTTTGTTACAGCTGTGTTAATCTTTCTTCATAGGAAAGATTTCTAATTTGGGGAATTACCTTTTTCATCCTACGCTGGACACGTTCAAGTAAATTTATATCCATTCCATAGTACTGCGACCAAAACTGAACTGCATAATCTAAATGGGGCCTAACCATAGCCCCATTGGTTATAGCTATAGCTATATATCTATATGTAGCTATATATCTATATTTACCTATATATATAGCTAAGATATTGCTGAAGAACAACACCAGGTGTCTTGTTACTAATACTTCGATTAATAAATCCCAGTGTCCTATTTGCTTATTACGAACATTCATGCATTGATCCTTTGGTTTTAAATTCTTACTAATCATAACTGATTGAAGTGTACAGTAAAACAAGTTAATGAAGGGCCATAACAAAGGAGATATTAATATGGTATAAAAAGAATCACACAAGTCAGGACCCGGAACAATAGGTATAAATGAATAAGTTTTGGTTTATGGTTGTTGATTTGTGGAAGCAATTACCATGTAACGTAGTGTAGGTGGGGGTCCCTTGATTGTCTCAATCGTGTGTTGGACACATATATGAGTGGGATTGGGTGGTTATAAATAGGAGAAGCATCGTATGGGCCAAAAGGCCCTCTGCAGTTACCTTTATTCTTATGCTCCTTTGTCTAATAGTTAAAGAATGTCATATCTGTGGAACATATGCAGAGGCGTCATTATTATACTACTTGTTGGAATGTGAAACAACTGAAGCCCTGCGCATGAAACTCAACATTCAATTAACATTATCAGTTAGATTAGATGCAAAATCCACAGCAATCCTTTTCTGACTATAATGGTCAGAAAAGTAGTTGAAGAATGGGACACACTAGTGAACACTGAATTTACATCCACCACCAAAAAATTATTATTAAAACAAGACTAGAAGCAGTGTGCTAAAAAAAGAAGTGAAAAAGAAATGGGGGTAAAGAAGGAAACTTCCACTTCCATTTAATGCTTTGACTGAAATATCACAGTAACAAGGTTTTCGAGAAAAACACGAACTCACTATATCCCGTGCTATACGGGCATTTAGTTTTCAATAGCTAAATCTAAACAACAACAACAACAGCTCCAGCATCTCATCCCGGTCTCCCCTACTTACAGTGACCAAACATCTTACATGTGACCTACATCCCCCTCACCTGTTTTATATAATAGAAAGCCAAGAACATAAATACAAGAGAGCCAACAACATAAATACCAGAGAGCTAACAACATAAGCACCAGAGAGCTAACAACATAAGCACCAGAGAGCTAACATCATAATTACCAGGGAGCTGAAACTGCCATCTCTTTATTTACAGTGTTCCTTTGATTGGGAAAAGCTTCTGTAAACATAGAAATATGAATAACTACACGATGGTAGTATATACTTCTAAAAAGCCTTTCGAGTGCCCAGAGTGTCGAAAAAGATTCAGTAATCACAGGAAAATGGATAAACACATGATGGTGTGTACAGGTGAGAAACCTGACGAATGCCCAAAGTATGGAAAAAGAAAAATATCATAGGAAAATGAATAAACACATGATAGTGTATACTCGTTAGAAACCATGTGTGTCCAGAGTGTCGGAAAAGATTTAGTAAAAAGAGAAAAACACATGACGCTTTGTACGGGTGAGAAATCTCATGAGTGTCCAGAATGTGGTTTTTGAACCACCATGAAGACTCCAGAAGATTCAGAGAAAAAGTATCTCTGAAGATTCACAGAATGGTACATACAGGTGAAAAACCTAACGAATGTCCCGAGTGTGGAAAACGTTTTTATAAATTGGGAAATATGGACAGACACTGCTGCATTCCGGTGAGAAATCGTTAAGGAATGACCATTGCACTAAAAAGATCATTGATCACAGTGGTACAATGAAACAAACGTGTTTATACTGGTGAGACCTTTTACAAGTGTCCCCAGTGTGGAAAAAGTTTTTGCTATCTTGGAAATACGAATTAACACATGAAGGTGCATGCATATATCGTATTAGAAATATGAGTCCTTTTATATATAGCACAAGAGAACTAACGAATTTTTATGCACTAGATGATTTGTTAAATCATGCCCTGGTGAAAGCAATAAAAATCTAATTTCATCCCAAAATATATTGTTTTATTCCATCTCCAAATTATTTGTTTCTCTTAATGTTTCAATTAAACATTTTTTGATAATTTGTTATTTTCAGGATTAAAAAGGGTTTTGTGATAACTTATCTTATATGTAAAAAAATAGAATCTTGAAACCAGTTATATTTCCTAAGGTATCCCAGCTGGTTGGTATCAGTAAGTGAGCAGCTGATTTACTTGAGTAATCTCTCAATTTTCGACAGTTCAACACCAACTACGGAGATTACGGACTCCTCAGACTAGGAAACCTACTAAGAAAGTAGGATTTCTTAGTAGCTCCACCGCCGCACAACAAATACGACACCTACTCGGTACAAGACCTCCTCATGGAGGCCACCACACCAAACTCCAACGACAGCACGGCTGTCGGAAGACCTAGAGGTCAACACTAATCCCACCAGTTCCAAAACTAGGACAGCTTGCCCTCTAGGACTGAAAACCACCATGAAGACCCCAGACCTCTTGTATCAGCTATTGATACAGATAATAGTTCCAAAGACCCTCCACGTACGGGCTCACCATAGCCCAGATAGGACAGATAATGACGAAAAGATAAATAGTATTTTTAATAAATATTTTATCTGTATTTACTAAAGAGGAACGTAACTCTATGCCTTCGGCCGAATAAGTCTAAGTGAGAGAGAACGCGGAATGGTTGACTAGTTTAACACTTAGGAGGGATGATGTTATTAAACAATAGTGAAACTCAAATCAAACAAATCCCCAGGGCCCGCCGAAGTGTTTACCAGGGTGCCCAAAGAATGCTGAGAGGAGCTTTGCGATCCCTTGTCTACCACATATAATAAATCATTAGAGTCAGGCAGAGTGCCAGAGTCGTGGATGGCTGCTAATGTGTACCAATTTTTAAGAAAGGAGATAGATAACTTGCATCAAACAATCAGTCAATTAGACTAACGTCATTTTTGGAATAGTTACTTGAATCGATTTTCGCAAATACCATTCATTATCATCTTGAAAAACATAAATTAGTAAATAATTCAAATTTGCTATCATTTTATATCAGCATAGCTGTGTACCTTGACTTTAGCAAAGTTTTTGATAGAGTGCCACATGGAAGACTGGTTAAAAAGATAGAGGGTCATGGTATTGGGGGGTGCTATGTTAAGTTGGATGGCTGTACCAAAGGAAACAGAAAGTTAGTACAAATGGGATTAAGTCAGAGTGGGGAAATGTAAGTGGAGTGCCTTAACGCTCTGTCCTGGTACCTCTGTTATTCATAATATATATAAATGATTTAGATTCAGGTTTGAGCAGCAACATTTTCAAATTTGCTGATGATACTAAAACCTGGAGGGCAATAAACACGGAAAAAAGCCTTACAATCACTTCAAGACGATCTTAGGGTTTAGAAATGGTCAAAAGCTTAGCAGATGCAGTTTAAATGTTGACAAATGTAAGGTTTTGAGGCTAGGAAATGATGAAAGAGTTATAAGATAAGAGTGAGATGGTGTTGAGATTGCGAAAGAGGTTTGGGAGTTATACAACAAATACAAATATTTATTCAGATAAAGTCCATACATACAAGGTAAGATACAAAAGTTGATGGATTTATAGATAGAGCTAGCACATACAATTCCAATAGATACTATAACGAAAAGCGTTTCGGGCAGGAAAAACACTAAGACTAAAACTTAATACTAATTGAGATTAAAGTATAAATTGTGTTGAGAAAAAATAAGAAAAAAATGTAAAAAAGGGAGGGGGAGGGGGAAAACATGGCAGAAAAAAAAACAAAAATACAATTTGGTCAACAATCAGTATTGTTTAAACAAGAAGACATGGGTTGACATTTTGGGGGTGAAGTAGGTTACATTGAGTTAATTAGTTTGTACTTAGTTTTTATCTTGAACTGGTTGGGAGAGGTACAGTCTTTAACATAATTGGGAAGGTCATTCCCCATTCGAGGTCCCTTGATTTGTAAAGCATTTCTAGTTTGACTAAGTCGTACTCTTGCAATATCAAATAGGTATTTGTTTCTGTTGTGGTGCTCATGGGATCTGTTACAACCTTCTAGGAAGCTTTTAAGGTCAGGATTGACATTACAGTTCAGCGTTTTATATATATAAAATACACATTAGAGGATGTGCAGGGACTTAATATCTAACATATTAATTTGAGTAATGGTACCGAGTCATGTCTGGGGCCAGAGTTAGATATTGTCTTAATAGCTTATGATTATGATTAGTAAGAATTTAAAAACATAAGATCAATGCATGAATGTTCGTAATACGGCAAAAAGGACACAGGACGTTAGTAACAAGACACCTGGTGTTGTTCTTCAGTTATATCTTTATCTGGTTAGGCCCCTTTTGATTATGCAGTTCAATTTTGCTTGCCGTACTATAGAATGGATATAAATTCACTTGAAGGTGTTTAGCGTAGGATGACAAAGTTAATTCCCCAAATTAGTTATCTGTCATATGAAGCTTAAATTGCATTACACACATAAATCACAATTAAGGCAGCGTCTGGGATCCTCTCGAACGTAGGTTCGAACCCTCATCACGGTCCTTGTGGATTTGTTGACTTATATTGCATTCACTGTAAAGACGAAGAGTTAGGGTTGATATGATGGAGGTTTACAAGTGGATGAATTGATATAACAAAGGAGATATTAATAGGGTATTATAAAGTATCAGCACAAGAAAAAACAGGAACCAATGTTTTGAGGTATATACATACACAGTGAGGTATAAACTGAGTATGTTTAGATTCTGGAAAGACTTGAGTAAATACTGGTTGGTAATAGGGTTGTTGATTTGTGCAACCAGTTACCGCGTAAGTTGGTGGAGGTCCCGCGATTGTTTGAAACGTGGGTTGGACATGTATATGAGTGGGATTGCGTTGTTATAAACAGCAGCTGACTCGTATGGGCCAATAGGCCTTCTGCAGTTACCTTACTTCCTATGTTTTTATTTAGGTTATGCAGTTCAGTTTTGGATATACTCCGTACTATAAAATGGATCTAAATTCAATAGAATGCGTCCAGCGAGGGTTGACAAATTAATCCCTCAAATTAGAAACCTGTCTTATGAAGAAAGATTGACCAAGCTTAAATTACATTCTCCAGAAAGTCAAAGAATTAACTGTGTTTGAAAAAAACATAAAAAGAAAGGTAAATTCAGAGGGCCTATTGGTCAATACGAGGCTGCTCGTATTTATAACCACCCAGTCCAAGTTTAGTTCTAAGTTTAGATTTAGGAAAGACTTGGGTAAATACTGGTTCGGTAACAGGGTTGTTGATTTGTTGAAACCAACTACCACGTAACGTGGTGGAGGTGGGGTCCCTCGATTGTTTCAAGCGCGGGTTGGACAAGTATATGAGTGGGATTGGGTGGTTATAAATTGGAGCTGCCTCGTATGGGCCAATAGGCCTTCTGCAGTTGCCTTTGTTCTTATGTTCTTATGTTATGTATATATATAATATATAGGCCACCAAATTTAGACAGAATGGAAGCAAAGCATCTATGGGATGAAATATCTAGCGCATCTAGATCTAACAGTATTTATGTCATGGGTGACTTTAATTTTAGCGGAATAAACTGGTTGAACAAAACAGGGAATAGTGAAGCAGAAGATTTTCTAGAATTAATTGACGATTGCTTTCTTACGCAACACATTAAGGAACCAACACGGGAAAATAATATTTTAGATTTAGTGTTAACTAACAGGGAAACGCAAATTAATGACATCGAAATAGGGAGTGAGCTAGGGAGCAGTGATCACAAAGAAATCAGATTTAGCATAGAATGGAATAGACCAGTAGGAGAAAATTCTGTTAAAGTGCCAGATTTTCGAAAAGCTGATTTTAATTGCCTAAGAAATTTTTTGGGTCAAATTGATTGGAAAGGCTTGGGTATGGGGTGTGGGCCGGTCTTGGAGCGAGACATGAACCCAGCGTTAGGTGACTTAAATGGGGATTTCGATGTGGATTCAATATATAACTTATTTAAGAATATTCTAAACAAAGCACAGGAACGTAGTATACCATACAAATTGAATAGATCGTATACTAATGACCCAAAGTGGATAACAAAGAATTTGAAGAACCTTATAGGTAAAAAGAGAGCTTGGTACAAAAGGATTAAAAATGGGGAGGTCACTTTAGAACAGGAATTCGTACAACTGGTTAGAAATGTTAAAAAAGAGATAAGGAAAGCAAAAAGAAACTATGAAGTTCGCATAGCAGGGCAAGCAAAGACAAATCCTAAAGGGTTTTTTCAGTTATATCGTACTAAGACTAGGGAAAGGATAGGTCCATTAAAAACTGAGACAGGTCAAATAACAGATAGTGATGAAGAGATGAGTAGTATTTTTAATAAATATTTTGTATCTGTATTTACTAAAGAGGAACTTAACAATATGCCTTCAGCCGAACAAGTCTATGTGGGTGGGGACGAGGACAGGTTGACGAGTTTAGCAGTTACCAGGGAGGATGTTCTTAAACAAATAGTAAAACTCAAACCAAACAAATCCCCAGGGCCGGATGAAGTGTTTGCTAGGGTGCTTAAAGAATGCAAAGAGGAGCTTTGTGACCCACTGTCAACCATATTTAATAAATCAATAGAGTCAGGCAGAGTGCCAGAGTTTTGGAAAGTTGCTAATGTGATACCAGTTTTTAAGAAAGGAGATAGATCACTTGCGTCTAACTATCGACCAATTAGCCTAACGTCTATTGTGGGAAAGTTACTCGAATCTATAATAGCAAATAAAATTCGTCTTCATCTTGAAAAACATAAATTAATAATTGAGTCGCAACATGGTTTTATAAATGGCCGTTCATGTTTAACAAATTTGTTATCTTTTTATTCTAGCATTGTTGAGGCAGTTGATAGTGGTAAGGATTGCGATGTTGTATACCTTGACTTTAGCAAAGCTTTTGATACAGTGCCACATGAAAGACTGATTAAAAAAATAGAGTCTCATGGTATTGGGGGTGCTATATTAAGCTGGATTAGGGCATGGCTATACCAAAGGTAACAGAGAGTTAGTATAAATGGAATCAAGTCAGAGTGGGAAAATGTTGTAAGTGGAGTGCCTCAAGGCTCTGTCCTGGGACCTCTGTTGTTTATAATATATATAAATGATTTAGATTCAGGTTTGAGTAGCAACATTTGCAAATTTGCCGATGATACGAAAATCGGTAGGGAAATTAATTCGGAGGAGGACTCACTATCACTTCAAGTTGATCTAGATAGGGTTTTGAAATGGTCAAAGGATTGGCAGATGCAGTTTAATGCTGATAAATGTAAAGTTCTGAGGTTAGGTAATGATGATAGAGTTACAAGATACGAGCTAGATGGTGTTGTGATTGCGAAGTCGGATTGCGAAAGGGATCTGGGAGTTATGATTAGTAAGAATTTAAAACAAAAGGATCAATGCATAAATGTTCGTAATAAGGCAAATCGGACACTTGGATTTATTAATCGCAGCGTTAGTAACAAGACACCTGGTGTGGTTCTCAAGCTATATCTTGCTCTAGTTAGGCCCCATTTAGATTATGCAGTTCAGTTTTGGTCGCCATATTATAGAATGGATATAAATTCACTTGAACGTGTCCAGCGTAGGATGACTAAGTTAATTCCCCAAATTAGAAATCTTTCATATGAAGAAAGATTAACAAAGCTTAAGTTGCATTCACTGGAAAGGCGAAGAGTTAGGGGTGACATGATAGAGGTTTACAAGTGGATGAATGGACATAACCGGGGGGATATTAATAGGGTATTAAAAGTATCAACACAGGACAGAACACGAAACAATGGATATAAATTGGATAAGTTTAGATTTAGGAAAGACTTGGGTAAATACTGGTTCAGTAACAGGGTTGTTGATTTGTGGAACCAATTGCCGCGTAACATTGTGGAGGTGGGGTCCCTCGATTGTTTCAAGCACGGGTTGGACAAATATATTAGTGGGATTGGGTGGTTATAGAATAGGAGCTGCCTCGTATGGGCCAATAGGCCTTCTGCAGTTACCTTTGTTCTTATGTTCTTATGTTCTTAATCCGTCTCATATACATGTCCAACCCACGCTTGAAACAATCGAGGGACCCCACCTCCACACCTTCACGCGGTACTGGTTCCACAAATCAACAACCCTGCATTTACCCAAGTCTTTCCTAAATCTAAACTTTTCCAATTTATACCTATTGTTTCGCGTTCTATCTTGTGTTGATACTTTTAATACTCCATTAATATCCCCTTTGTTATGTCCATTCATCCACTTGTAAACCTCTATCATGTCACCCCCTAACTCTTTGCCTTTCCAGTGAATGCAATTTAAGCTGTGTTAATCTTTCTTCATAGGAAAGATTTCTAATTTGGGGAATTACCTTTTTCATCCTACGCTGGACACGTTCAAGTAAATTTATATCCATTCCATAGTACTGCGACCAAAACTGAACTGCATAATCTAAATGGGGCCTAACCATAGCCCCATTGGTTATAGCTATAGCTATATATCTATATGTAGCTATATATCTATATTTACCTATATATATAGCTAAGATATTGCTGAAGAACAACACCAGGTGTCTTGTTACTAATACTTCGATTAATAAATCCCAGTGTCCTATTTGCTTATTACGAACATTCATGCATTGATCCTTTGGTTTTAAATTCTTACTAATCATAACTGATTGAAGTGTACAGTAAAACAAGTTAATGAAGGGCCATAACAAAGGAGATATTAATATGGTATAAAAAGAATCACACAAGTCAGGACCCGGAACAATAGGTATAAATGAATAAGTTTTGGTTTATGGTTGTTGATTTGTGGAAGCAATTACCATGTAACGTAGTGTAGGTGGGGGTCCCTTGATTGTCTCAATCGTGTGTTGGACACATATATGAGTGGGATTGGGTGGTTATAAATAGGAGAAGCATCGTATGGGCCAAAAGGCCCTCTGCAGTTACCTTTATTCTTATGCTCCTTTGTCTAATAGTTAAAGAATGTCATATCTGTGGAACATATGCAGAGGCGTCATTATTATACTACTTGTTGGAATGTGAAACAACTGAAGCCCTGCGCATGAAACTCAACATTCAATTAACATTATCAGTTAGATTAGATGCAAAATCCACAGCAATCCTTTTCTGACTATAATGGTCAGAAAAGTAGTTGAAGAATGGGACACACTAGTGAACACTGAATTTACATCCACCACCAAAAAATTATTATTAAAACAAGACTAGAAGCAGTGTGCTAAAAAAAGAAGTGAAAAAGAAATGGGGGTAAAGAAGGAAACTTCCACTTCCATTTAATGCTTTGACTGAAATATCACAGTAACAAGGTTTTCGAGAAAAACACGAACTCACTATATCCCGTGCTATACGGGCATTTAGTTTTCAATAGCTAAATCTAAACAACAACAACAACAGCTCCAGCATCTCATCCCGGTCTCCCCTACTTACAGTGACCAAACATCTTACATGTGACCTACATCCCCCTCACCTGTTTTATATAATAGAAAGCCAAGAACATAAATACAAGAGAGCCAACAACATAAATACCAGAGAGCTAACAACATAAGCACCAGAGAGCTAACAACATAAGCACCAGAGAGCTAACATCATAATTACCAGGGAGCTGAAACTGCCATCTCTTTATTTACAGTGTTCCTTTGATTGGGAAAAGCTTCTGTAAACATAGAAATATGAATAACTACACGATGGTAGTATATACTTCTAAAAAGCCTTTCGAGTGCCCAGAGTGTCGAAAAAGATTCAGTAATCACAGGAAAATGGATAAACACATGATGGTGTGTACAGGTGAGAAACCTGACGAATGCCCAAAGTATGGAAAAAGAAAAATATCATAGGAAAATGAATAAACACATGATAGTGTATACTCGTTAGAAACCATGTGTGTCCAGAGTGTCGGAAAAGATTTAGTAAAAAGAGAAAAACACATGACGCTTTGTACGGGTGAGAAATCTCATGAGTGTCCAGAATGTGGTTTTTGAACCACCATGAAGACTCCAGAAGATTCAGAGAAAAAGTATCTCTGAAGATTCACAGAATGGTACATACAGGTGAAAAACCTAACGAATGTCCCGAGTGTGGAAAACGTTTTTATAAATTGGGAAATATGGACAGACACTGCTGCATTCCGGTGAGAAATCGTTAAGGAATGACCATTGCACTAAAAAGATCATTGATCACAGTGGTACAATGAAACAAACGTGTTTATACTGGTGAGACCTTTTACAAGTGTCCCCAGTGTGGAAAAAGTTTTTGCTATCTTGGAAATACGAATTAACACATGAAGGTGCATGCATATATCGTATTAGAAATATGAGTCCTTTTATATATAGCACAAGAGAACTAACGAATTTTTATGCACTAGATGATTTGTTAAATCATGCCCTGGTGAAAGCAATAAAAATCTAATTTCATCCCAAAATATATTGTTTTATTCCATCTCCAAATTATTTGTTTCTCTTAATGTTTCAATTAAACATTTTTTGATAATTTGTTATTTTCAGGATTAAAAAGGGTTTTGTGATAACTTATCTTATATGTAAAAAAATAGAATCTTGAAACCAGTTATATTTCCTAAGGTATCCCAGCTGGTTGGTATCAGTAAGTGAGCAGCTGATTTACTTGAGTAATCTCTCAATTTTCGACAGTTCAACACCAACTACGGAGATTACGGACTCCTCAGACTAGGAAACCTACTAAGAAAGTAGGATTTCTTAGTAGCTCCACCGCCGCACAACAAATACGACACCTACTCGGTACAAGACCTCCTCATGGAGGCCACCACACCAAACTCCAACGACAGCACGGCTGTCGGAAGACCTAGAGGTCAACACTAATCCCACCAGTTCCAAAACTAGGACAGCTTGCCCTCTAGGACTGAAAACCACCATGAAGACCCCAGACCTCTTGTATCAGCTATTGATACAGATAATAGTTCCAAAGACCCTCCACGTACGGGCTCACCATAGCCCAGATAGGACAGATAATGACGAAAAGATAAATAGTATTTTTAATAAATATTTTATCTGTATTTACTAAAGAGGAACGTAACTCTATGCCTTCGGCCGAATAAGTCTAAGTGAGAGAGAACGCGGAATGGTTGACTAGTTTAACACTTAGGAGGGATGATGTTATTAAACAATAGTGAAACTCAAATCAAACAAATCCCCAGGGCCCGCCGAAGTGTTTACCAGGGTGCCCAAAGAATGCTGAGAGGAGCTTTGCGATCCCTTGTCTACCACATATAATAAATCATTAGAGTCAGGCAGAGTGCCAGAGTCGTGGATGGCTGCTAATGTGTACCAATTTTTAAGAAAGGAGATAGATAACTTGCATCAAACAATCAGTCAATTAGACTAACGTCATTTTTGGAATAGTTACTTGAATCGATTTTCGCAAATACCATTCATTATCATCTTGAAAAACATAAATTAGTAAATAATTCAAATTTGCTATCATTTTATATCAGCATAGCTGTGTACCTTGACTTTAGCAAAGTTTTTGATAGAGTGCCACATGGAAGACTGGTTAAAAAGATAGAGGGTCATGGTATTGGGGGGTGCTATGTTAAGTTGGATGGCTGTACCAAAGGAAACAGAAAGTTAGTACAAATGGGATTAAGTCAGAGTGGGGAAATGTAAGTGGAGTGCCTTAACGCTCTGTCCTGGTACCTCTGTTATTCATAATATATATAAATGATTTAGATTCAGGTTTGAGCAGCAACATTTTCAAATTTGCTGATGATACTAAAACCTGGAGGGCAATAAACACGGAAAAAAGCCTTACAATCACTTCAAGACGATCTTAGGGTTTAGAAATGGTCAAAAGCTTAGCAGATGCAGTTTAAATGTTGACAAATGTAAGGTTTTGAGGCTAGGAAATGATGAAAGAGTTATAAGATAAGAGTGAGATGGTGTTGAGATTGCGAAAGAGGTTTGGGAGTTATACAACAAATACAAATATTTATTCAGATAAAGTCCATACATACAAGGTAAGATACAAAAGTTGACGGATTTATAGATAGAGCTAGCACATACAATTCCAATAGATACTATAACGAAAAGCGTTTCGGGCAGGAAAAACACTAAGACTAAAACTTAATACTAATTGAGATTAAAGTATAAATTGTGTTGAGAAAAAATAAGAAAAAAATGTAAAAAAGGGAGGGGGAGGGGGAAAACATGGCAGAAAAAAAAACAAAAATACAATTTGGTCAACAATCAGTATTGTTTAAACAAGAAGACATGGGTTGACATTTTGGGGGTGAAGTAGGTTACATTGAGTTAATTAGTTTGTACTTAGTTTTTATCTTGAACTGGTTGGGAGAGGTACAGTCTTTAACATAATTGGGAAGGTCATTCCCCATTCGAGGTCCCTTGATTTGTAAAGCATTTCTAGTTTGACTAAGTCGTACTCTTGCAATATCAAATAGGTATTTGTTTCTGGTGTGGTGCTCATGGGATCTGTTACAACCTTCTAGGAAGCTTTTAAGGTCAGGATTGACATTACAGTTCAGCGTTTTATATATATAAAATACACATTAGAGGATGTGCAGGGACTTAATATCTAACATATTAATTTGAGTAATGGTACCGAGTGATGTCTGGGGCCAGAGTTAGATATTGTCTTAATAGCTTATGATTATGATTAGTAAGAATTTAAAAACATAAGATCAATGCATGAATGTTCGTAATACGGCAAAAAGGACACAGGACGTTAGTAACAAGACACCTGGTGTTGTTCTTCAGTTATATCTTTATCTGGTTAGGCCCCTTTTGATTATGCAGTTCAATTTTGCTTGCCGTACTATAGAATGGATATAAATTCACTTGAAGGTGTTTAGCGTAGGATGACAAAGTTAATTCCCCAAATTAGTTATCTGTCATATGAAGCTTAAATTGCATTACACACATAAATCACAATTAAGGCAGCGTCTGGGATCCTCTCGAACGTAGGTTCGAACCCTCATCAGGGTCCTTGTGGATTTGTTGACTTATATTGCATTCACTGTAAAGACGAAGAGTTAGGGTTGATATGATGGAGGTTTACAAGTGGATGAATTGATATAACAAAGGAGATATTAATAGGGTATTATAAAGTATCAGCACAAGAAAAAACAGGAACCAATGTTTTGAGGTATATACATACACAGTGAGGTATAAACTGAGTATGTTTAGATTTTGGAAAGACTTGAGTAAATACTGGTGGGTAATAGGGTTGTTGATTTGTGCAACCAGTTACCGCGTAAGTTGGTGGAGGTCCCGCGATTGTTTGAAACGTGGGTTGGACATGTATATGAGTGGGATTGCGTTGTTATAAACAGCAGCTGACTCGTATGGGCCAATAGGCCTTCTGCAGTTACCTTACTTCCTATGTTTTTATTTAGGTTATGCAGTTCAGTTTTGGCTATACTCCGTACTATAAAATGGATCTAAATTCAATAGAATGCGTCCAGCGAGGGTTGACAAATTAATCCCTCAAATTAGAAACCTGTCTTATGAAGAAAGATTGACCAAGCTTAAATTACATTCTCCAGAAAGTCAAAGAATTAACTGTGTTTGAGAAAAACATAAAAAGAAAGGTAAATTCAGAGGGCCTATTGGTCAATACGAGGCTGCTCGTATTTATAACCACCCAGTCCAAGTTTAGTTCTAAGTTTAGATTTAGGAAAGACTTGGGTAAATACTGGTTCGGTAACAGGGTTGTTGATTTGTTGAAACCAATTACCACGTAACGTGGTGGAGGTGGGGTCCCTCGATTGTTTCAAGCGCGGGTTGGACAAGTATATAAGTGGGATTGGGTGGTTATAAATTGGAGCTGCCTCGTATGGGCCAATAGGCCTTCTGCAGTTGCCTTTGTTCTTATGTTCTTAATCCGTCTCATATACATGTCCAACCCACGCTTGAAACAATCGAGGGACCCCACCTTCACGCGGTACTGGTTCCACAAATCAACAACCCTGCATTTACCCAAGTCTTTCCTAAATCTAAACTTTTCCAATTTATACCTATTGTTTCGCGTTCTATCTTGTGTTGATACTTTTAATACTCCATTAATATCCCCTTTGTTATGTCCATTCATCCACTTGTAAACCTCTATCATGTCACCCCCTAACTCTTTGCCTTTCCAGTGAATGCAATTTAAGCTGTATTAATCTTTCTTCATAGGAAAGATTTCTAATTTGGGGAATTACCTTTTTCATCCTACGCTTGACACGTTCAAGTAAATTTATATCCATTCCATAGTACTGCGACCAAAACTGAACTGCATAATCTAAATGGGGCCTAACCATAGCCCCATTGGTTATAGCTATAGCTATATATCTATATGTAGCTATATATCTATATTTACCTATATATATAGCTAAGATATTGCTGAAGAACAACACCAGGTGTCTTGTTACTAATACTTCGATTAATAAATCCCAGTGTCCTATTTGCTTATTACGAACATTCATACATTGATCCTTTGGTTTTAAATTCTTACTAATCATAACTGATTGAAGTGTACAGTAAAACAAGTTAATGAAGGGCCATAACAAAGGAGATATTAATATGGTATAAAAAGAATCACACAAGTCAGGACCCGGAACAATAGGTATAAATGAATAAGTTTTGGTTTATGGTTGTTGATTTGTGGAAGCAATTACCATGTAACGTAGTGTAGGTGGGGGTCCCTTGATTGTCTCAATCGTGTGTTGGACACATATATGAGTGGGATTGGGTGGTTATAAATAGGAGAAGCATCGTATGGGCCAAAAGGCCCTCTGCAGTTACCTTTATTCTTATGCTCCTTTGTCTAATAGTTAAAGAATGTCATATATGTGGAACATATGCAGAGGCGTCATTATTATACTACTTGTTGGAATGTGAAACAACTGAAGCCCTGCGCATGAAACTCAACATTCAATTAACATTATCAGTTAGATTAGATGCAAAATCCACAGCAATCCTTTTCTGACTATAATGGTCAGAAAAGTAGTTGAAGAATGGGACACACTAGTGAACACTGAATTTACATCCACCACCAAAAAATTATTATTAAAACAAGACTAGAAGCAGTGTGCTAAAAAAAGAAGTGAAAAAGAAATGGGGGTAAAGAAGGAAACTTCCTCTTCCATTTAATGCTTTGACTGAAATATCACAGTAACAAGGTTTTCGAGAAAAACACGAACTCACTATATCCCGTGCTATACGGGCATTTAGTTTTCAATAGCTAAATCTAAACAACAACAACAACAGCTCCAGCATCTCATCCCGGTCTCCCCTATTTACAGTGACCAAACATCTTACATGTGACCTACATCCCCCTCACCTGTTTTATATAATAGAAAGACAAGAACATAAATACAAGAGAGCCAACAACATAAATACCAGAGAGCTAACAACATAAGCACCAGAGAGCTAACAACATAAGCACCAGAGAGCTAACATCATAATTACCAGGGAGCTGAAACTGCCATCTCTTTATTTACAGTGTTCCTTTGATTGGGAAAAGCTTCAGTAAACATAGAAATATGAATAACTACACGATGGTAGTATATAAAAAAAAAGTGTCGAAAAAGATTCAGTAATCACAGGAAAATGGATAAACACATGATGGTGTGTACAGGTGAGAAACCTGACGAATGCCCAAAGTATGGAAAAAGAAAAAGATCATAGGAAAATGAATAAACACATGATAGTGTATACTCGTTAGAAACCATGTGTCCAGAGTGTCGGAAAAGATTTAGTAAAAAGAGAAAAACACATGACACTTTGTACGGGTGAGAAATCTCATGAGTGTCCAGAATGTGGTTTTTGAACCACCATGAAGACTCCAGAAGATTCAGAGAAAAAGTAGCTCTGAAGATTCACAGAATGGTACATACAGGTGAAAAACCTAACGAATGTCCCGAGTGTGGAAAACGTTTTTATAAATTGGGAAATATGGACAGACACTGCTGCATTCCGGTGAGAAATCGTTAAGGAATGACCATTGCACTAAAAAGATCATTGATCACAGTGGTACAATGAAACATAAATGTGTTTATACTGGTGAGACCTTTTACAAGTGTCCCCAGTGTGGAAAAAGTTTTTGCTATCTTGGAAATACGAATTAACACATGAAGGTGCATGCATATATCGTATTAGAAATATGAGTCCTTTTATATATAGCACAAGAGAACTAACGAATTTTTATGCACTAGATGATTTGTTAAATCATGCCCTGGTGAAAGCAATAAAAATCTAATTTCATCCCAAAATATATTGTTTTATTCCATATCCAAATTATTTGTTTCTCTTAATGTTTCAATTAAACATTTTTTGATAACTTGTTATTTTCAGGATTAAAAAGGGTTTTGTGATAACTTATCTTATATGTAAAAAAAAAGAATCTTGAAACCAGTTATATTTCCTAAGGTATCCCAGCTGGTTGGTATCAGTAAGTGAGCAGCTGATTTACTTGAGTAATCTCTCAATTTTCGACAGTTCAACACCAACTACGGAGATTACGGACTCCTCAGACTAGGAAACCTACTAAGAAAGTAGGATTTCTTAGTAGCTCCACCGCCGCACAACAAATACGACACCTACTCGGTACAAGACCTCCTCATGGAGGCCACCACACCAAACTCCAACGACAGCACGGCTGTCGGAAGACCTAGAGGTCAACACTAATCCCACCAGTTCCAAAACTAGGACAGCTTGCCCTCTAGGACTGAAAACCACCATGAAGACCCCAGACCTCATGTATCAGCTATTGATACAGATAATAGTTCCAAAGACCCTCCACGTACGGGCTCACCATAGCCCAGATAGGACAGATAATGACGAAAAGATAAATAGTATTTTTAATAAATATTTTATCTGTATTTACTAAAGAGGAACGTAACTCTATGCCTTCGGCCGAATAAGTCTAAGTGAGAGAGAACGCGGAATGGTTGACTAGTTTAACACTTAGGAGGGATGATGTTATTAAACAATAGTGAAACTCAAATCAAACAAATCCCCAGGGCCCGCCGAAGTGTTTACCAGGGTGCCCAAAGAATGCTAAGAGGAGCTTTGCGATCCCTTGTCTACCACATATAATAAATCATTAGAGTCAGGCAGAGTGCCAGAGTCGTGGATGGCTGCTAATGTGTACCAATTTTTAAGAAAGGAGATAGATAACTTGCATCAAACAATCAGCCAATTAGACTAACGTCATTTTTGGAATAGTTACTTGAATCGATTTTCGCAAATACCATTCATTATCATCTTGAAAAACATAAATTAGTAAATAATTCAAATTTGCTATCATTTTATATCAGCATAGCTGTGTACCTTGACTTTAGCAAAGTTTTTGATAGAGTGCCACATGGAAGACTGGTTAAAAAGATAGAGGGTCATGGTATTGGGGGGTGCTATGTTAAGTTGGATGGCTGTACCAAAGGAAACAGAAAGTTAGTACAAATGGGATTAAGTCAGAGTGGGGAAATGTAAGTGGAGTGCCTTAACGCTCTGTCCTGGTACCTCTGTTATTCATAATATATATAAATGATTTAGATTCAGGTTTGAGCAGCAACATTTTCAAATTTGCTGATGATACTAAAACCTGGAGGGCAATAAACACGGAAAAAAGCCTTACAATCACTTCAAGACGATCTTAGGGTTTAGAAATGGTCAAAAGCTTAGCAGATGCAGTTTAAATGTTGACAAATGTAAGGTTTCGAGGCTAGGAAATGATGAAAGAGTTATAAGATAAGAGTGAGATGGTGTTGAGATTGCGAAAGAGGTTTGGGAGTTATACAACAAATACAAATATTTATTCAGATAAAGTCCATACATACAAGGTAAGATACAAAAGTTGACGGATTTATAGATAGAGCTAGCACATACAATTCCAATAGATACTATAACGAAAAGCGTTTCGGGCAGGAAAAACACTAAGACTAAAACTTAATACTAATTGAGATTAAAGTATAAATTGTGTTGAGAAAAAATAAGAAAAAAATGTAAAAAAGGGAGGGGGAGGGGGAAAACATGGCAGGAAAAAAAACAAAAATACAATTTGGTCAACAATCAGTATTGTTTAAACAAGAAGACATGGGTTGACATTTTGGGGGTGAAGTAGGTTACATTGAGTTAATTAGTTTGTACTTAGTTTTTATCTTGAACTGGTTGGGAGAGGTACAGTCTTTAACATAATTGGGAAGGTCATTCCCCATTCGAGGTCCCTTGATTTGTAAAGCATTTCTAGTTTGACTAAGTCGTACTCTTGCAATATCAAATAGGTATTTGTTTCTGGTGTGGTGCTCATGGGATCTGTTACAACTTTCTAGGAAGCTTTTAAGGTCAGGATTGACATTACAGTTCAGCATTTTATATATATATATATATATATATATATATATATATATATATATATATATATATATATATATATATATATATATATATATATATATATATATATATATAAAATACACATTAGAGGATGTGCAGGGACTTAATATCTAACATATTAATTTGAGTAATGGTACCGAGTGATGTCTGGGGCCAGAGTTAGATATTGTCTTAATAGCTTATGATTATGATTAGTAAGAATTTAAAAACATAAGATCAATGCATGAATGTTCGTAATACGGCAAAAAGGACACAGGACGTTAGTAACAAGACACCTGGTGTTGTTCTTCAGTTATATCTTTATCTGGTTAGGCCACTTTTGATTATGCAGTTCAATTTTGCTTGCCGTACTATAGAATGGATATAAATTCACTTGAAGGTGTTTAGCGTAGGATGACAAAGGTAATTCCCCAAATTAGTTATCTGTCATATGAAGCTTAAATTGCATTACACACATAAATCACAATTAAGGCAGCGTCTGGGATCCTCTCGAACGTAGGTTCGAACCCTCATCAGGGTCCTTGTGGATTTGTTGACTTATATTGCATTCACTGTAAAGACGAAGAGTTAGGGTTGATATGATGGAGGTTTACAAGTGGATGAATTGATATAACAAAGGAGATATTAATAGGGTATTATAAAGTATCAGCACAAGAAAAAACAGGAACCAATGTTTTGAGGTATATACATACACAGTGAGGTATAAACTGAGTATGTTTAGATTTTGGAAAGACTTGAGTAAATACTGGTGGGTAATAGGGTTGTTGATTTGTGCAACCAGTTACCGCGTAAGTTGGTGGAGGTCCCGCGATTGTTTGAAACGTGGGTTGGACATGTATATGAGTGGGATTGCGTTGTTATAAACAGCAGCTGACTCGTATGGGCCAATAGGCCTTCTGCAGTTACCTTGCTTCCTATGTTTTTATTTAGGTTATGCAGTTCAGTTTTGGCTATACTCCGTACTATAAAATGGATCTAAATTGAATAGAATGCGTCCAGCGAGGGTTGACAAATTAATCCCTCAAATTAGAAACCTGTCTTATGAAGAAAGATTGACCAAGCTTAAATTACATTCTCCAGAAAGTTAAAGAATTAACTGTGTTTGAGAAAAACATAAAAAGAAAGGTAAATTCAGAGGGCCTATTGGTCAATACGAGGCTGCTCGTATTTATAACCACCCAGTCCAAGTTTAGTTCTAAGTTTAGATTTAGGAAAGACTTGGGTAAATACTGGTTCGGTAACAGGGTTGTTGATTTGTTGAAACCAATTACCACGTAACGTGGTGGAGGTGGGGTCCCTCGATTGTTTCAAGCGCGGGTTGGACAAGTATATGAGTGGGATTGGGTGGTTATAAATTGGAGCTGCCTCGTATGGGCCAATAGGCCTTCTGCAGTTGCCTTTGTTCTTATGTTCTTAATCCGTCTCATATACATGTCCAACCCACGCTTGAAACAATCGAGGGACCCCACCTCCACACCTTCACGCGGTACTGGTTCCACAAATCAACAACCCTGCATTTACCCAAGTCTTTCCTAAATCTAAACTTTTCCAATTTATACCTATTGTTTCGCGTTCTATCTTGTGTTGATACTTTTAATACTCCATTAATATCCCCTTTGTTATGTCCATTCATCCACTTGTAAACCTCTATCATGTCACCCCCTAACTCTTTGCCTTTCCAGTGAATGCAATTTAAGCTGTGTTAATCTTTCTTCATAGGAAAGATTTCTAATTTGGGGAATTACCTTTTTCATCCTACGCTGGACACGTTCAAGTAAATTTATATCCATTCCATAGTACTGCGACCAAAACTGAACTGCATAATCTAAATGGGGCCTAACCATAGCCCCATTGGTTATAGCTATAGCTATATATCTATATGTAGCTATATATCTATATTTACCTATATATATAGCTAAGATATTGCTGAAGAACAACACCAGGTGTCTTGTTACTAATACTTCGATTAATAAATCCCAGTGTCCTATTTGCTTATTACGAACATTCATGCATTGATCCTTTGGTTTTAAATTCTTACTAATCATAACTGATTGAAGTGTACAGTAAAACAAGTTAATGAAGGGCCATAACAAAGGAGATATTAATATGGTATAAAAAGAATCACACAAGTCAGGACCCGGAACAATAGGTATAAATGAATAAGTTTTGGTTTATGGTTGTTGATTTGTGGAAGCAATTACCATGTAACGTAGTGTAGGTGGGGGTCCCTTGATTGTCTCAATCGTGTGTTGGACACATATATGAGTGGGATTGGGTGGTTATAAATAGGAGAAGCATCGTATGGGCCAAAAGGCCCTCTGCAGTTACCTTTATTCTTATGCTCCTTTGTCTAATAGTTAAAGAATGTCATATCTGTGGAACATATGCAGAGGCGTCATTATTATACTACTTGTTGGAATGTGAAACAACTGAAGCCCTGCGCATGAAACTCAACATTCAATTAACATTATCAGTTAGATTAGATGCAAAATCCACAGCAATCCTTTTCTGACTATAATGGTCAGAAAAGTAGTTGAAGAATGGGACACACTAGTGAACACTGAATTTACATCCACCACCAAAAAATTATTATTAAAACAAGACTAGAAGCAGTGTGCTAAAAAAAGAAGTGAAAAAGAAATGGGGGTAAAGAAGGAAACTTCCACTTCCATTTAATGCTTTGACTGAAATATCACAGTAACAAGGTTTTCGAGAAAAACACGAACTCACTATATCCCGTGCTATACGGGCATTTAGTTTTCAATAGCTAAATCTAAACAACAACAACAACAGCTCCAGCATCTCATCCCGGTCTCCCCTACTTACAGTGACCAAACATCTTACATGTGACCTACATCCCCCTCACCTGTTTTATATAATAGAAAGCCAAGAACATAAATACCAGAGAGCCAACAACATAAATACCAGAGAGCTAACAACATAAGCACCAGAAAGCTAACATCATAATTACCAGGGAGCTGAAACTGCCATCTCTTTATTTACAGTGTTCCTTTGATTGGGAAAAGCTTCAGTAAACATAGAAATATGAATAACTACACGATGGTAGTATATACTTCTAAAAAGCCTTTCGAGTGCCCAGAGTGTCGAAAAAGATTCAGTAATCACAGGAAAATGGATAAACACATGATGGTGTGTACAGGTGAGAAACCTGACGAATGCCCAAAGTATGGAAAAAGAAAAAGATCATAGGAAAATGAATAAACACATGATAGTGTATACTCGTTAGAAACCATGTGTGTCCAGAGTGTCGGAAAAGATTTAGTAAAAAGAGAAAAACACATGACGCTTTGTACGGGTGAGAAATCTCATGAGTGTCCAGAATGTGGTTTTTGAACCACCATGAAGACTCCAGAAGATTCAGAGAAAAAGTATCTCTGAAGATTCACAGAATGGTACATACAGGTGAAAAACCTAACGAATGTCCCGAGTGTGGAAAACGTTTTTATAAATTGGGAAATATGGACAGACACTGCTGCATTCCGGTGAGAAATCGTTAAGGAATGACCATTGCACTAAAAAGATCATTGATCACAGTGGTACAATGAAACATAAATGTGTTTATACTGGTGAGACCTTTTACAAGTGTCCCCAGTGTGGAAAAAGTTTTTGCTATCTTGGAAATACGAATTAACACATGAAGGTGCATGCATATATCGTATTAGAAATATGAGTCCTTTTATATATAGCACAAGAGAACTAACGAATTTTTATGCACTAGATGATTTGTTAAATCATGCCCTGGTGAAAGCAATAAAAATCTAATTTCATCCCAAAATATATTGTTTTATTCCATCTCCAAATTATTTGTTTCTCTTAATGTTTCAATTAAACATTTTTTGATAACTTGTTATTTTCAGGATTAAAAAGGGTTTTGTGATAACTTATCTTATATGTAAAAAAATAGAATCTTGAAACCAGTTATATTTCCTAAGGTATCCCAGCTGGTTGGTATCAGTAAGTGAGCAGCTGATTTACTTGAGTAATCTCTCAATTTTCGACAGTTCAACACCAACTACGGAGATTACGGACTCCTCAGACTAGGAAACCTACTAAGAAAGTAGGATTTCTTAGTAGCTCCACCGCCGCACAACAAATACGACACCTACTCGGTACAAGACCTCCTCATGGAGGCCACCACACCAAACTCCAACGACAGCACGGCTGTCGGAAGACCTAGAGGTCAACACTAATCCCACCAGTTCCAAAACTAGGACAGCTTGCCCTCTAGGACTGAAAACCACCATGAAGACCCCAGACCTCTTGTATCAGCTATTGATACAGATAATAGTTCCAAAGACCCTCCACGTACGGGCTCACCATAGCCCAGATAGGACAGATAATGACGAAAAGATAGTATTTTTAATAAATATTTTATCTGTATTTACTAAAGAGGAACGTAACTCTATGCCTTCGGCCGAATAAGTCTAAGTGAGAGAGAACGCGGAATGGTTGACTAGTTTAACACTTAGGAGGGATGATGTTATTAAACAATAGTGAAACTCAAATCAAACAAATCCCCAGGGCCCGCCGAAGTGTTTACCAGGGTGCCCAAAGAATGCTAAGAGGAGCTTTGCGATCCCTTGTCTACCACATATAATAAATCATTAGAGTCAGGCAGAGTGCCAGAGTCGTGGATGGCTGCTAATGTGTACTAATTTTTAAGAAAGGAGATAGATAACTTGCATCAAACAATCAGCCAATTAGACTAACGTCATTTTTGGAATAGTTACTTGAATCGATTTTCGCAAATACATCATCATCATTATCATCTTGAAAAACATAAATTAGTAAATAATTCAAATTTGCTATCATTTTATATCAGCATAGCTGTGTACCTTGACTTTAGCAAAGTTTTTGATAGAGTGCCACGTGGAAGACTGGTTAAAAAGATAGAGGGTCATGGTATTGGGGGGTGCTATATTAAGTTGGATGGCTGTACCAAAGGAAACAGAAAGTTAGTACAAATGGGATTAAGTCAGAGTGGGGAAATGTAAGTGGAGTGCCTTAACGCTCTGTCCTGGTACCTCTGTTATTCATAATATATATAAATGATTTAGATTCAGGTTTGAGCAGCAACATTTTCAAATTTGCTGACGATACTAAAACCTGGAGGGCAATAAACACGGAAAAAAGCCTTACAATCACTTCAAGACGATCTTAGGGTTTAGAAATGGTCAAAAGCTTAGCAGATGCAGTTTAAATGTTGACAAATGTAAGGTTTTGAGGCTAGGAAATGATGAAAGAGTTATAAGATAAGAGTGAGATGGTGTTGAGATTGCGAAAGAGGTTTGGGAGTTATACAACAAATACAAATATTTATTCAGATAAAGTCCATACATACAAGGTAAGATACAAAAGTTGATGGATTTATAGATAGAGCTAGCACATACAATTCCAATAGATACTATAACGAAAAGCGTTTCGGGCAGGAAAAACACTAAGACTAAAACTTAATACTAATTGAGATTAAAGTATAAATTGTGTTGAGAAAAAATAAGAAAAAAATGTAAAAAAGGGAGGGGGAGGGGGAAAACATGGCAGAAAAAAAACAAAAATACAATTTGGTCAACAATCAGTATTGTTTAAACAAGAAGACATGGGTTGACATTTTGGGGGTGAAGTAGGTTACATTGAGTTAATTAGTTTGTACTTAGTTTTTATCTTGAACTGGTTGGGAGAGGTACAGTCTTTAACATAATTGGGAAGGTCATTCCCCATTCGAGGTCCCTTGATTTGTAAAACATTTCTAGTTTGACTAAGTCGTACTCTTGCAATATCAAATAGGTATTTGTTTCTGGTGTGGTGCTCATGGGATCTGTTACAACCTTCTAGGAAGCTTTTAAGGTCAGGATTGACATTACAGTTCAGCGTTTTATATATATATAATACACATTAGAGGATGTGCAGGGACTTAATATCTAACATATTAATTTGAGTAATGGTACCGAGTGATGTCTGGGGCCAGAGTTAGATATTGTCGTAATAGCTTATGATTATGATTAGTAAGAATTTAAAAACATAAGATCAATGCATGAATGTTCGTAATACGGCAAAAAGGACACAGGACGTTAGTAACAAGACACCTGGTGTTGTTCTTCAGTTATATCTTTAACTGGTTAGGCCCCTTTTGATTATGCAGTTCAATTTTGCTTGCCGTACTATAGAATGGATATAAATTCACTTGAAGGTGTCTAGCGTAGGATGACAAAGTTATTTCCCCAAATTAGTTACCTGTCATATGAAGCTTAAATTGCACTACACACATAAATCACAATTAAGGCAGCGTCTGGGATCTTCTCGAACGTAGGTTCGAACCCTCATCAGGGTCCTTGTGGATTTGTTGACTTATATTGCATTCACTGTAAAGACGAAGAGTTAGGGTTGATATGATGGAGGTTTACAAGTGGATGAATTGATATAACAAAGGAGATATTAATAGGGTATTATAAAGTATCAGCACAAGAAAAAACAGGAACCAATGTTTTGAGGTATATACATACACAGTGAGGTATAAACTGAGTATGTTTAGATTTTGGAAAGACTTGAGTAAATACTGGTGGGTAATAGGGTTGTTGATTTGTGCAACCAGTTACCGCGTAAGTTGGTGGAGGTCCCGCGATTGTTTGAAACGTGGGTTGGACATGTATATGAGTGGGATTGCGTTGTTATAAACAGCAGCTGACTCGTATGGGCCAATAGGCCTTCTGCAGTTACCTTTCTTCCTATGTTTTTATTTAGGTTATGCAGTTCAGTTTTGGCTATACTCCGTACTATAAAATGGATCTAAATTCAATAGAATGCGTCCAGCGAGGGTTGACAAATTAATCCCTCAAATTAGAAACCTGTCTTATGAAGAAAGATTGACCAAGCTTAAATTACATTCTCCAGAAAGTCAAAGAATTAACTGTGTTTGAGAAAAACATAAAAAGAAAGGTAAATTCAGAGGGCCTATTGGTCAATACGAGGCTGCTCCTATTTATAACCACCCAATCCAAGTTTAGTTCTAAGTTTAGATTTAGAAAAGACTTGGGTAAATACTGGTTCGGTAACAGGGTTGTTGATTTGTTGAAACCAATTACCACGTAACGTGGTGGAGGTGGGGTCCCTCGATTGTTTCAAGCGCGGGTTGGACAAGTATATGAGTGGGATTGGGTGATTATAAATTGGAGCTGCCTCGTATGGGCCAATAGGCCTTCTGCAGTTGCCTTTGTTCTTATGTTCTTAATCCGTCTCATATACATGTCCAACCCCACGCTTGAAACAATCGAGGGACCCCACCTCCACACCTTTACGCGGTAACTGGTTCCACAAATCAACAACCCTGTATTTATCCAAGTCTTTCCTAAATCTAAACTTTTGCAATTTATACCTATTGTTTCGCGTTCTATCTTGTGTTGATACTTTTAATACTCCATTAATATCCCCTTAAGAACATAAGAACAAAGGCAACTGCAGAAGGCCTATTGGCCCATTCGAGGCAGCTTCTATTTATAACCACCCAATCCCACTCATATACATGTCCAACCCATGCTTGAAACAATCGAGGGACCCCACCTCCACAATGTTACGCGGCAATTGGTTCCACAAATCAACAACCCTGTTACTGAACCAGTATTTACCCAAGTCTTTCCTAAATCTAAACTTATCCAATTTATACCCATTGTTTCGTGTTCTGTCTTGTGTTGATACTTTTAATACCCTATTAATATCCCCTTTGTTATGTCCATTCACCCACTTGTAAACCTCTATCATGTCACCCCTAAATCTTCGCCTTTCCAGTGAATGCAACTTAAGCTTTGTTAATCTTTCTTCATATGAAAGATTTCTAATTTGAGGAATTAACTTAGTCATCCTACGCTGGACACGTTCAAGTGAATTTATATCCATTCTATAATATGGCGACCAAAACTGAACTGCAAAATCTAAATGGGGCCTAACTAGAGCAAGATATAGCTTGAGAACCACACCAGGTGTCTTGTTACTAACGCTGCGATTAATAAATCCAAGTGTCCGATTTGCCTTATTACGAACATTTATGCATTGATCCTTTTGTTTTAAATTCTTACTAATCATAATTTAGGGTTACTAATCAGGGTTTTGAAATGGTCAAAGGATTGGCAGATGCAGTTTAATGCTGATAAATGTAAAGTTCTGAGGTTAGGTAATGATGATAGAGTTACAAGATACGAGCTAGATGGTGTTGTGATTGCGAAGTCGGATTGCGAAAGGGATCTGGGAGTTATGATTAGTAAGAATTTAAAACAAAAGGATCAATGCATAAATGTTCGTAATAAGGCAAATCGGACACTTGGATTTATTAATCGCAGCGTTAGTAACAAGACACCTGGTGTGGTTCTCAAGCTATATCTTGCTCTAGTTAGGCCCCATTTAGATTATGCAGTTCAGTTTTGGTCGCCATATTATAGAATGGATATAAATTCACTTGAACGTGTCCAGCGTAGGATGACTAAGTTAATTCCCCAAATTAGAAATCTTTCATATGAAGAAAGATTAACAAAGCTTAAGTTGCATTCACTGGAAAGGCGAAGAGTTAGGGGTGACATGATAGAGGTTTACAAGTGGATGAATGGACATAACCGGGGGGATATTAATAGGGTATTAAAAGTATCAACACAGGACAGAACACGAAACAATGGATATAAATTGGATAAGTTTAGATTTAGGAAAGACTTGGGTAAAAACTGGTTCAGTAACAGGGTTGTTGATTTGTGGAACCAATTGCCGCGTAACATTGTGGAGGTGGGGTCCCTCGATTGTTTCAAGCACGGGTTGGACAAGTATATGAGTGGGATTGGGTGGTTATAGAATAGGAGCTGCCTCGTATGGGCCAATAGGCCTTCTGCAGTTGCCTTTGTTCTTATGTTCTTATGTTCTTATGTTCTTATAACTCCCAGATCCCTTATGCAATCCGACTTCGCAATCTCAACACCATCTAGCTCGTATCTTGTAACTCTATCATCATTACCTAACCTCAGAACTTTACATTTATCAGCATTAAACTGCATCTGCCAATCCTTTGACCATTTCAAAACCCTATCTAGATCAACTTGAAGTGATAGTGAGTCCTCCTCCGAATTAATTTCTCTACCGATTTTCGTATCATCGGCAAATTTGCAAATGTTGCTACTACTTGAGGCACTCCTCTTACAACATTTTCCCACTCTGACTTTACTCCATTTATACTAACTCTGTTTCCTTTGGTATAGCCATGCCCTAATCCAGTTTAATATAGCACCCCCAATACCATGAGCCTCTATCTTTTTAATCAGTCTTTCATGTGGCACTGTATCAAAAGCTTTGCTAAAGTCAAGGTACACAACATCATAATCCTTACCACTATCAACTGCCTCAACTATGCTAGAATAAAAAGATAAATTTGTTAAACATGAACGGCCATTTATAAAACCATGTTGCGACTCAATTATTAATTTATGTTTTTCAAGATGAAGACGAATTTTATTTGCTATTATAGATTCGAGTAACTTTCCCAAAATAGACGTTAGGCTAATTAGTCGATAGTTAGACGCAAGTGATCTATCTCCTTTCTTAAAAACTGGTATCACATTAGCAACTTTCCAAAACTCTGGCACTCTGCCTGACTCTATTGATTTATTAAATATGGTTGACAGTGGGTCACAAAGCTCCTCTTTGCATTCTTTAAGCACCCTGGCAAAAACTTCATCCGGCCCTGGGGATTTGTTTGGTTTGAGTTTTACTATTTGTTTAAGAACATCCTCTCTGGTAACTGCTAAACTCGTCAACCTGTCCTCGTCCCCACCCACATAGACTTGTTCGGCTGAAGGCATATTGTTAAGTTCCTCTTTAGTAAATACAGATACAAAATATTTATTAAAAATACTACTCATCTCTTCATCACTATCTGTTATTTGACCTGTCTCAGTTTTTAATGGACCTATCCTTTCCCTAGTCTTAGTACGATATAACTGAAAAAACCCTTTAGGATTTGTCTTTGCTTGCCCTGCTATGCGAACTTCATAGTTTCTTTTTGCTTTCCTTATCTCTTTTTTAACATTTCTAACCAGTTGTACGAATTCCTGTTCTAAAGTGACCTCCCCATTTTTAATCCTTTTGTACCAAGCTCTCTTTTTACCTATAAGGTTCTTCAAATTCTTTGTTATCCACTTTGGGTCATTAGAATTCGATCTATTCAATTTGTATGGTATACTACGTTCCTGTGCTTTGTTTAGAATATTCTTAAATAAGTTATATATTGAATTCACATCGAAAACCCCATTTACGTCACCTATCGCTGGGTTCATGTCTCGCTCCAAGACCGGCCCCCACCCCATACCCAAGACTTTCCAATCAATATGACCCAAAGAATTTCTTAGGCTATTAAAATCAGCTTTTCGAAAATCTGGCACTTTAACAGAATTTTCTTCTACAGGTCTATTCCATTCTATGCTAAATCTGATTTCTTTGTGATCACTGTTCCCTAGCTCACTCCTGTTACGGCCCTCTCGGGACGCAACGGGGTTCTCACTCTGATGTTGTTAGAGGAAGTTATATCCGACCCCAAGCCAGCAGTGGCTTTCCAGGGGTGCGATCCGTGACGCAAGTAACTTAAAGGGGAAGGGAAATAAAGGCAAAAACTTAATATAATATAATGTCCGTCACCAATAAATAATATATAAAACGGTTACACAAGGGGGGGGGGGTATTAACACTGTACAAGGGGATTAATCCATAATCGTTGTCTTCTGCTGAAGACGCTGGTGCCACAACTCTCGGTGCCAAGTCCTTGGTGCTTCTTCGTGGCCACACAACGAAATATCCAAAGAAGTTGAGCCTACCCTGGCCACAAGTCAGCCAAAACACAGGTCCACTGGGGGCACCGTCGTGGAGGCCGTCAACCACACGTCCAGCAGGTCTGCTGGCAGGTTCTGAGCCACCAAGGCTGGTACGGCCACTCCACAAACGATAAAAGGGGAACGCCCTAGACAGGAGCCTCGTGTGACAACACAAGTCACTCTCCTGTCTTCAGTACCCCAGTGGATGATCGTCTCCAACAGTCGATCCCGGGTAAATCCTCTAACTGCCACTCCACTGGCAGGCTAACACACCACAGTGTTCTTCCGGGGGGACGACTTCACAACAGCTGCAGCAACGTTCAAGGTATGGAGACTGGCTGCCTCGGGTAGACTGACTCCACTTCCATCACAGCAGTCCCAGGTCGGCTCTGTAAGCAGACACGTCATCAATAACTGGGACACTAAAACACCTCACTTACGGGCTCGGGCATAAACACCTGACGTATCCAGTCCATAGATGGCGCTGTCGTCGGAGCACCACCTCACCAGAGGTCAGTGGCGGCGGTGTTGAGCGCTGAACCAGACTGGAAACTGGTCCTCGAGGCCAGTACACGCTGTCCTCACCAGGTGTCGCCGTCCGTTTGGCGGGGGTTTCGGGAGCTGACCCACAGATGGCGCGGTTGTCACGACTCCGTGCTCGGACCTCGGATCCGGGTTCGTAACAACTCCCTATTTCGATGTCATTAATTTGTGTTTCCCTGTTAGTTAACACTAAATCTAAAATATTATTTTCCCGTGTTGGTTCCTTAATGTGTTTCGTAAGAAAGCAATCGTCAATTAATTCTAGAAAATCTTCTGCTTCACTATTCCCTGTTTTGTTCAACCAGTTTATTCCACTAAAATTAAAGTCACCCATGACGTAAATACTGTTAGATCTAGATGCCCTAGATATTTCATCCCATAGATGCTTTGCTTCCATTCTGTCTAAATTTGGTGGCCTATATATAACTCCTATTATAATATTATTTGCTTTTTCGTATAATTCTATCCAAATAGTTTCTGAGTGTGGCTCAGTTTTGATTCCCTCTTTGAGACTACATTTCAGATTGTCCCTAACATATATGGCTACTCCCCCTCCTCGTCTCATATATCTATCTGTGTGAAATAGTTTAAATCCATTTATTTGATATTCAGCTAATAGTTTTTTTTTTTTTTTTTTGAGATATATACAAGAGTTGTTACATTCTTGTACAGCCACTAGTACGCGTAGCGTTTCGGGCAAGTCCTTAATCCTATGGTCCCTGGAATACGATCCCCTGCCGCGAAGAATCGTTTTTTCATCCAAGTACACATTTTACTGTTGCGTTAAACAGAGGCTACAGTTAAGGAATTGCGCCCAGTAAATCCTCCCCGGCCAGGATACGAACCCATGACATAGCGCTCGCGGAACGCCAGGCGAGTGTCTTACCACTACACCACGGAGACTGCTATTTAGTTCTCTATTTTCTACATTCATCCACGTTTCATTAAGTGCAATAATATCTATTTTTTCTGTGCAGACAAGAGCATTTAATTCGTTAATTTTATTTCTTAGACTTCTACTGTTAGTGTAATATACCCTAAGTGAATTGTTATTTTGAGGCCCTTCTCTTTCCCTGATCATTTTGCCAATTCCTTTCTCCCACAAACAAATACTTTTATTATCTCCTTCCTCCAAATTAATTCCCATACCTCTATCTACTAACACTTTAAATCCAAACAAACACCTGTAACCACTTCTTCCAACGAGTTCGCAACAGCAACAACCCCAGCTCTCGATAGATGCACCCCATCACGAGCATACATTTCATTTCTTCCATAGAAGTGTTCCCAGTTGTCTATGAAAGATATTGCATTTGATTTGCAATATCTTTCCAGCCGGCAATTGACCCCAAGTGCCCCTGACATCCATTCATTTCCCACTCCCTTTCTTGGAAGAATGCCACATGTGATTCATATCATTTCCTTTGTTATGTCCATTCATCCACTTGTAAACCTCTATCATGTCACCCCCTAACTCTTTGCCTTTCCAGTGAATGCAATTTAAGCTGTGTTAATCTTTCTTCATAGGAAAGATTTCTAATTTGGGGAATTAACTTTTTCATCCTACGCTGGACACGTTCAAGTAAATTTATATCCATTACATAGTACTGCGACCAAAACTGAACTGCATAATCTAAATGGGGCCTAACCATAGCCCCATTGGTTATAGCTATAGCTATATATCTATATGTAGCTATAAATCTATATTTACCTATATATATAGCTAAGATATTGCTGAAGAACAACACCAGGTGTCTTGTTACTAATACTTCGATTAATAAATCCCAGTGTCCTATTTGCTTATTACGAACATTCATGCATTGATCCTTTGGTTTTAAATTCTTACTAATCATAACTGATTGAAGTGTACAGTAAAACAAGTTAATGAAGGGCCATAACAAAGGAGATATTAATATGGTATAAAAAGAATCACACAAGTCAGGACCCGGAACAATAGGTATAAATGAATAAGTTTTGGTTTACAAAAAAACTGTGTTAATACTAGTTCGGTAACATGGTTGTTGATTTGTGGAAGCAATTACCATGTAACGTAGTGTAGGTGGGGGTCCCTTGATTGTCTCAATCGTGTGTTGGACACATATATGAGTGGGATTGGGTGGTTATAAATAGGAGAAGCATCGTATGGGCCAAAAGGCACTCTGCAGTTACCTTTATTCTTATGCTCCTTTGTCTAATAGTTAAAGAATGTCATATCTGTAGAACATATGCAGAGGCGTCATTATTATACTACTTGTTGGAATGTGAAACAACTGAAGCCCTGCGCATGAAACTCAACATTCAATTAACATTATCAGTTAGATTATATGCAAAATCCACAGCAATCCTTTTCTGACTATAATGGTCTGAAAAGTAGTTGAAGAATGGGACACACTAGTAAAATGGTACAAAATGTGAGTATCGTCATCAGAGCTAGGGTTAGATGTAGTGTGCTCGTTAACAGCCTGTGTAAATTGTCTTATGGAAGATGTGAACCCCCCTCTAAGATTCCTTCTCAACAAATCATATACATTCTGATCATACACATAGTCAAGTACAACTTTTGATTTTAATAAGAACTCGTCCCAAGCGTAACTAGGAAGTGATACATAGAAAACAATATCTAGTTCATAAATTTCTTTCAGTGATGTTCGCCAAAGTGTAAATATATCAACTAGCATTCCCACGTCAACTTTTAAATATAACATGAGGTAATCCTTGATGTTTGTACAGTTCCCTAAATTAAATACTTTAAGAGCATTGTTATAATCTTCTTCAGACAGTGGAGCATCATGTAAAACATTGTAAAACTTATCTCGCGATGGGAGCTGAGGTTCATCTAACACGTCCATGGAAGAAATATAATCATAACATAGGCTTTGTTTACCTTTAATTAACAGAGCTTTAGCTTCATCGGATACGCCATTTAGTATGTGTTCAGTGTACTTGGTGGGTTTCTTACTGGCAACGTGCTCGCTTGCTAAGGTTCCTAATGACCCATTAAGGAGAGCTAGGCTATCTGGGAATTTAAGTTCACCTATGATGACTTGCATAAATTTCAATCCTTCCTTGGTTAGAATTTCTACATCGCGGCGAGGATTTTTGGGCAGTTCTTTAAGTATAATTCCAAGATCATAGGCAGCATTATGGGAAAATGTGGTCAAGTATCTACGAGCATTTTTACATTGTAAATTGCAACGAGCACAATAAGCACCTAAGTAATTATTTTCCTGAATAGCATGATTATGATGTCTATGTTTATCTTTCTTATTCTTGAAAGTTTGATGACACAATTGACACGTATTTTGTCTTTGAAACATTCTTTCCTGTTCTCTAGATAAGTTCTTAGGGAAGTTGGGGAGCTGAGCATGAATAGCTTTCCATGAGGCTTCTAGCTTTGTAATAAAATGATTAACCGCGTCTGGGCCTACGTATGAATACGTTTCTACGACATTGAATTCCCTGTCTAAATCATGTAAGCATAAGCAATTGCTTTATGCTTACATTCCACCATGCCTCTAGGATTTTGACGGTCTAAAAGACATTCAAAATCGTAATAGGCGGTGTGAGTTGGGCTATAGGTCCTACCGTAATTTTTAAAACTGATTTTATCATTAGGATTATAGAACGAAAATACTTGGGATACAGTGCATGACTCTTCGTGAGCTTGAATTTCATCTAAGGGAGCATGCAAAAGACAAATTTTGCAGAATTTATGAGTGTTAGGAATTCTACCGTAGTTATGGTTAATATTCTTTACAAATTTATCAAAGTCCTTGATCAGACAAAGATGCTTGCCTTCTAATAACAACAAAGGGACTTTATCGGCATACTTTTCCTGGCTTTTCCTAGCTAAACTAAGATAGTATCTGTTACTTTCATGAGTTATTGTATAAATATAAATAGAAATTTTGTTAAGCTTCTCTATTTTCTTGAGGTTATCAAATGATACGGGGAATCTGACTTCATCTGCCCATACTACGAATCTTCTACACCATCGAAGGCTTTTGTAATGTCGTCTAACGTTATTCATAGTCCTGCCCTATGCTAAGTTTTTATACGCTGCAATGCACTGTAACAAACACTCATCTCCTTCACTTTCAGGATTAAATACCGATTCTTTACCCTTTAATTTTGCAGGATATGGTACGTAAGATCCAAGGCGCATAGGGTGGCGAATATATGAAAAATTAATGGCAAAGCCTGACATTGAATGAATTCCTACACTTGAGGATTGGACATTTTTTAGGCATTCGTCAATTTTAGCGGACATTTCGTCAACCCATGAATTTACGAGAACTTCCACCTCTTCCTGTGTAACAGTCTGAGTTTCGCCTCTAATTGAAAATACTTTGTCTAATATTTCATATTGATCGTCGGCATGATTAAGTTTTTGCAAAATTAGGCTTACGTCAGGGTAAATGTGAAATGAGGGAGGGAATTCTTCCTGTATTTGTCTGAACTGATTGTCTATATATTCTATAAAAAATTCCCTATACCTATTTATATATACGCTGGGGTCAGCGTCTAAATGACCGGGAATGGAGAAAGAATGTCTCGAGAATGATCCTTCGAAATGGTGTATGACTTCTAACACTCGCGGAAAAACGTTATCTAAGTTAAGTACCTCTGGGGAATCCGGAGCGTTGACTTCTTCATCTGATATGTCATGAACAGGGGGTTGATTGTCTTCTTCTTCATCTGAGGAAGCCTGCAGGTTGCCGTCTGGTGCATCTTCTTCTAGCTCCTGGGACAGCTGGGGTTGACTGCGTACAGGTGTGCTCCACTCAGAGGGTTGGGTTGAATCCAGGGGCGATTCTGTAATATAATATTAGCAATGAATAAACATTAAGAGGAAAGCAAATTTGAAAACATTAAGAGGATTTGAAAACCTTAATAGGAAAACAATGTTTGTAACTTTAAGAGGAAAATATCGTCTAAATAAGAGGATTTATTATTAAGAGGAAAAACAAAAAGTCTAAATAAGAGGAAAAACTGAATTACAGATAAATAATAATATTACTTACGAGCTGGGATGTTGATTCCACCAAGTATGAGATTCTCTTGATCACGAATAGGAACTCCTGTAATGGAAACATTTTTCTGTATGAGTATATATTACTTATTTATACACTTGCTTAAAAAAATATATAATTATTAGCTTTTTAAATTACGAAAATTATTGTGAAAACGTACGGTTATTTATGATGCGACGGCGTTTGGGTGGAGGTTCAATGACGTTTCTGGCTTTGGTGGGAGGTTCCTGGTTAACGGACCAACGACAGTACGGGCAGGAAGTAGAACCATGAACTGAAATAAGAATAATATATATAAATTGACTGTCTGTCTGTATGTATGTATGTGTGTTTCAGATATATATTTTCTTTGAAAGTTTATTGAATGTGCGAGAAGAGCGGTACTTACGATTTGCACAATAGAGTTGTCCACAGCTGGTACAGGTTACGTCAAAATGTCCAGGCGGCGTAGTCCCGTTGCATCCTATACAGTACAGTCTGCATTCTTGAAGAGCGTTGATGGACATTTCACCTAGGCATGTTAAACATCGTGTTTGACACACATGCCCGATTTCGTTGTTGAGAGGAGACAGGCACAGGGGACACACTGACATGATGATGATATGACTATGCTGGGGGAACCTTGTGAACAGGATGAAGATTGAATGTTGACTGAAAGTGTAGGTCTCTAAGACTTTGACCTTAGGCGATCTGAGGGGGCCCCTGAATGAGCGTAATAACAATAGTGTGCCCCTGAGTGAGCGTTTGGCTGTTTTATTAATAGCGAGAATGATTGGCGAATACTGCACACCACACCACACACTTGGTCCGGGAGACATCTCCCGTAACGCAGGGTGCAGTTGCACCTCCACAGATCTCCAGTATCAGCTCTTGATACTGGTAATGGCTCAAAAGGGCCACCACTTACGGGCTATTCATGCCCGTGCCACCTTTTGGATGGTTTAATCGTCATCTTGGACACATTCATGGGAGACATCTCCCGTCACGCAGAGTGCACTTGCACCTCCACAGATCTCCAGTATCAGCTCTTGATACTGGTGATGGCTCGAAAGGGCCACCACTTACGAGCTATTCATGCCCGGGCCACCTTTTGGGTGGCTTCATCTTCATCTTCTTCATCTGTTTAAAACACGGGAGACATCTCCCGTCACGCTGGGTGCAGTCGCACCTCCACAGATCTCCAGTATCATCTATTGATACTGGTGATGGCTCAAAAGGGCCACCACTTACCAATTCATGCCCGTGCCACCTATTGGGTGGCTTCATCTTCATCTTAAACACATTCACAAAAGAGACATCTCCCATCATGCAGGGTGCATTCGCACCTCCACAGATCTCCAGTATCAGCTCTTGATACTGGTAAATGGCTTAAAAAGGCCACCACTTACGGGCTATTCATGCCCGTGCCACCTTTTGGGTGGCTTAATCTTCATCATCATCATCATCGGCGAATACTGGGAATAAACTCCTTTATTATACATTGTGTAAACTAAGAATTAGATGACTAAATAAATTATAAATAAATAAATATGTTTTATTAACGCCTAATGTATATATAAAAATTATTACGGTGGCGAACGCTGACAATGACTGGTAGATGTCAGGGCAGGTAATCAGGTGATGATTGCCTCGGGCAGATAGCCCGGGGGCAGGTAGCTGGTGCCAGCTTAGATAGTCTCGGAGGCAGTTTCAGTAATAAAGGTTACATTGAGATGCTTCAGTTGATTTGTGTAAAACTGACTGGTTAATGAAAAAAAGGAATAAAACATTACGATGTCAGAAAAATAGGAAGAGAGAATAATATGAAGAGGAGAGAGAGAGAGAGAGAGAGAGAGAGAGAGAGAGAGAGAGAGAGAGAGAGAGAGAGAGAGAGAGGGACGGTCCAGATATTATGGAGAAGATAAGATAAGATAAGAGGTAACCTGAAGGCCGCGTCTGGCTGACGGTCTAAAAGTAAACACAGGTGAGGCGACAGATTGCAGGTAAGGGGGGAGGGAGGGGGTGTGAGGTACAAGTGGGGGATGCAGGGGGAGGGAAAGGTGAGGGAGGGGGGATGGCAGGGAAATGAATAAGATATATAGCAATATACAAGTTTCTAAGTAAGAAACAAATAAGAACTTTTAACAAAGCTCGTATGACATTATTTCATGATAAGAACTTTAACAAACTTCTAAGTCTCTGAAATTATTTTCATCATAAGAACTTTAACAAACTCGTATGACATTATTTTCATTATAAGAACTTTAACAACTTCTAAAATCTGTGACTGACAAAATTTACATGAAAACCCTGGCTCATAAACACGAATTTGAATTTCTCCCATAAGACCTTTAACAAACTTCTAAGTCTCGGAAATTATTTTCATCATAAGAACTTTAACAACTTCTAAAATCTGTGACACAAAATTTACCTGAAAACCCTCACTCTCACGCAGGATATTGGACCTCGAACAAAAGTTACCTGTTGGCCGTACGTCCCACAGGTGATCTCTGGCCTGAAAAAAAAAGTTACCTGTGGCACGTCATCCCTACTACTACCCCCTACACCTGGGGTCCAGGGGTACCACACCCCCTACACCTGGGGTACCACACCCCCTACACCTGGGGTACCACACCCCCCTACACCTGGGGTACCATACCCCCCCTACCCCTGGGGGAAACCATACCCCTCCTACCCCTGGGGTACCACACCCCTCCTACATCTGGGGTACCACACCCCTCCAACACCTGGGGGTACCACACCTCTCCTACCCCTGGGGTACCACACCCCCCTTACACCTGGGGTACCACACCCCCCTACACCTGGGGTACCACACCCCCCTACACCTGGGGTACCACACCCCCCTACACCTGGGGTACCACAACTCCCTACACCTGGGGTACCACACCCCCCTACACCTGGAGTACCACACCCCCCTACACCTGGGGTACCATACCCCCCTACCCCTGGGGTACCACACCCCCTACACCTGGGGTCCAGGGGTACCACACCCCCCTACTCCTGGGGTACCACACCCCCCTACCCCTGGGGTACCACACCCCCCTACCCCTGGGGTCCAGGGGTACCACACCCCCTACACCTGGGGTCCAGGGGTACCACCCCCCCTACACCTGGGGTCCAGGGGTACCACACCCCCTACACCTGGGGTCCAGGGGTACCACACCCCCTACACCTGAGGTCCAGGGGTACCACACCCCCTACACCTGGGGTCCAGGGGTACCCCCCCCTACACCTGGGGTTCAGGGTACCACACCCCTACACCTGGGGTCCAGGGGTACCACACCCCCTACACCTGGGGTCCAGGGTACCACACCCCTACACCTGGGGTCCAGGGGTACCACACCCCCTACACCTGGGGTCCAGGGGTACCACACCCCTTCACCTGGGGTCCAGGGTACCACACCCCTACACCTGGGGTCCAGGGGTACCACATCCCCTACACCTGGGGTCCAGGGTACCACACCCATACACCTGGGGTCCAGGGGTACCACCCCCCCCCTACACCTAGGGTCCAGGGTACCACACCCCCTACACCTGGGGTCCAAGGGTACCACACCCCCTACACCTGGGGTCCAGGGTACCACACCCATACACCTGGGGTCCAGGGGTACCACCCCCCCCCTACACCTGGGGTCCAGGGTACCACACCCCTACACCTGGGGTCCAGAGGTACCACACCCCCTACACCTGGGGTCCAGAGGTGCCACATCCCTACACCTGGGGTCCAGGGGTACCACACCCCTTCACCTGGGGTCCAGAGGTCCATATCCCTACACCTGGGGTCCAGGGGTACCACACCCCCTACACCTGGGGTCCAGGGTACCACACCCCTACACCTGGGGTCCAGGGGTACCACACCCCCTACACCTGGGGTCCAGGGGTACCACACCCCTTCACCTGGGGTCCAGGGTACCACACCCCTACACCTGGGGTCCAGGGGTACCACACCCCCTACACCTGGGGTCCAGGGTACCACACCCATACACCTGGGGCCCAGGGGTACCACCCCCCCCCCTACACCTAGGGTCCAGGGTACCACACCCCCTACACCTGGGGTCCAAGGGTACCACACCCCCTACACCTGGGGTCCAGGGTACCACACCCATACACCTGGGGTCCAGGGGTACCACCCCCCCCCTACACCTGGGGTCCAGGGTACCACACCCCTACACCTGGGGTCCAGAGGTACCACACCCCCTACACCTGGGGTCCAGAGGTGCCACATCCCTACACCTGGGGTCCAGGGGTACCACACCCCTTCACCTGGGGTCCAGAGGTGCCACACCCCTACACCTGGGGTCCAGAGGTGCCACACCCCTACACCTGGGGTCCAGGGGTACCTCACCCCTACACCTGGGGTCCACAGGTACCACACCCCTACACCTGGGGTCCAGAGGTACCAACCACCCCCCCTACACCTGGGGTCCAGGGGTACCACACCCATACACCTGGGGTCGAGAGGTGCCACACCCCCTACACCTGGGGTCCAGGGGTACCACACCCCCTATACCTGGGGTCCAGGGGTACCACCCCTCTACACCTGGGGTCCAGGGGTACCACCCCCCTACACCTGGGGTCCAGGGGTACCACACTCCCTACACCTGGGGTCCAGGGGTACCACCCCCCCTACACCTGGGGTCCAGGGGTACCACACCCCCTATACCTGGGGTCCAGGGGTACCACACCCCCTACACCTGGGGTCCAGGGGTACCACACCCCTACACCTGGGGTCCAGGGGTACTACACCCCCTACACCTGGGGTCCAGGGGTACCACCCCCCTACACCTGGGGTCCAGGGGTACCACCCCCCTACACCTGGGGTCCAGGGGTACCACACTCCCTACACCTGGGGTCCAGGGGTACCACCCCCCCCTACACCTGGGGTCCAGGGTACCACACCCCTACACCTAGGGTCCAGGGGTACCACACCCCCTACACCTGGGGTCCAGGGGTACCACACTCCCTACACCTGGGGTCCAGGGGTACCACACCCCCTACACCTGGGGTCCAGGGTACCACACCCATACACCTGGGGTCCAGGGGTACCACACCCCTACACCTGGGGTCCAGGGGTACCACACCCCTACACCTGGGGTCCAGGGGTACCACACCCCTACACCTGGGGTCCAGGGGTACCACACCCATACACCTGGGGTCGAGAGGTGCCACACCCCCTACACCTGGGGTCCAGGGGTACCACCCCCCCTACACCTGGGGTCCAGGGTACCACACCCCTACACCTGGGGTCCAGGGGTACCACACCATACACCTGGGGTCCAGAGTTAACATCAATGAACCACCGAGTAGAAGCCTACCGACCAATATCTACTACAAGCCAACAAATCTACCCGCATATCTTCATTTCTCATCGAGTCATCCTCTATCGCGCAAGAAATCGCTGCCCTACTCCATGGGTACATGTACGAAGCCGCTCATCAGCAGTAACGACAATACCAGGAACACCTATGGACTAATTTCAGGAACCGAGGAGATCCTCCATCAATTGTAAACTATGATAGTCCCCCGTAAGAACCCAGATAAGTCCTTTTAAACGGGACAGGGGGCACTAAACTAGAATTGGAGGATAACTCTTCCTCTCCTGTTTTTTCCATGTATAACTGAAGGTTTTCACCAAGAATGCCTCACCTTATGGGACAGCTGAAGACCACCTACGGGATTTGCCAGCGTGGCAAATCTTCCCTCAAATACCTCTGATGGATCAAAGATACCTTTGATCATGGATATCTGTGATTATCGTGGATCAAAGGCGGATCACTGAAGGACATCTTAGAGCCAAGTTTCCTGCACACTGCGACCCGGCGAGGGGGGGGGAGGTGTTGGGAACAGTAAACTCCTCCAGACTTGTGATAGGGTTAAGGATGACCTGCGACTAAAAGGGAAGAGAAGATGGCTTGAGAGAAATGGGGTAATATTATTGAGTACATACAACACAAAAATATTTAAAAAAATACTTAGTTTTCATGGTAATTGTATAAATTTGTGGCTGGTATTGGCAGTCATCGATGACATGCTTAGTCGTGGCATCTCTCTAAATATTGGATTCAAGTAATGAACAATAAATGTTAATTCATAATTATTCTTCATATATATTATATTTTTATGTACATCACTAACTAGAATTTTCTTTGAAGTCCGCAAACTGGAACTGCATATTTTGAATACAAAAATATGTTACAAAACGGAGATTCTATTTTGTTCGAGTAATATTGGAAGTCATTAGCTATATGATGACCAAACCAAACATTAGAAGATGGAGTAAACGACAACGTTTCGGTCCGTTGTGGACCATTATCCAGCACACGACTTGATAATGGTCGTGGACGGACCGAAACGTCGTCGTTTACTCCATCTTCTAATGTGTGGTTTGGTCATTATATCTTCAGCCCCGTTATTGTGACTCATCGTCTGTCATTACACATACATTTACAACATCATTTTTAATTCTAAACATTTGTCACCAGCCTCGTACTAAAATTGTGTCCAATAAAGTTTTGTATTTTAAGTGTATAATAAACAAATTAATAATAATTAAACAAATTAATAAATCAAATAAAAGTGTATAATAAATAATATAATAAAGTGTTTAAGTATAAGATGTTCAAAAATGTTGCGTTGGTGTAAAGGGAAGATCCAGTGAGCAATGTTCGTCAACTTGGTACTATTGGTTGACTTTGCAGCATTGTTGACGCCAAAAAGCGTCAACAATGCCTTCCCAACATTGGGATTTATTGATTCTAATTCCATAATGAATAACAACCGTGTGGTGTAATGGGCAAGGTCTTTTGCCGCTTGCATAACAAGCGAGAATGACCCAGGTTCGAGCCCTCTATACACTGTTAACGTTTATGTACCCAGCAGAACTTTTGGCGCCGTGGAGAGGGGGGGGGGACCTGCTGCATGGGTGACAGCTTCTTCCCCGCGTCAACCTAACCTGGCTTTGCGCCCTGGAGAGGCCGCTCCAGACCCACAACCAGAGCGCAACTCCATACTCTCCTGAGACTGGTGGATGCCTACTACTACTACTACTACTACGCAGCAGTAATGGAAACTAAAAAAATAATCATGATTGGAATATAGTATTCTGTGAGGGGAAAAATCCTGAATATTCAAACCGGTTTCAGTACCAATCCTGGGAGCCCACAGAGAGCTATATATTTCCTGCCCACGACGAAGTATTCGTGAAAGCTGAATAAAATATATATTGCTGACCAGTGTTAAGGTTGAAGGGAAATGAATAATAAAAGAATAACAATTATTAATATTTTGAATATTGATTGAATAATAAAATATTTTTTGGAGTACTTAAAGTATTGTCATTCAAAATTATCAACATTTTAATGAGAAAATATATATTTAAATTAATCAAGACTTCATATACGAAATGTTGAGTGTAATTAAATAATACAACAATTCGAGATATTATCAGCTTTAACAATCAATTTGTCAGTTAAATATCCTCACCTGTATGTGACAGCTGGACCCACCTCCCTCCAGCAGAGAGGGAGATGGTCCCAGCTCTCCATCCATTTATTTGCCCATCTATCTCTTATCTACCCATCCATCCATCAATCCCGCCATCTATCTATCCATCCACCTCTCAATCTAACATGTATCTGTCGTCTCAATCTCTTACAAAAAATATAATTGTCTAATGTATGGTTGGTCGCCAGAGAGAAAAGCTTAGTAGTGTTTGAAATACTAAAAAAAAAAAAATAGTTGCCCCTAACTCTGATAATGGGCTTGGCGAGAGGAATCGTATATGTTATGCAAGTTCGGACAAACTATTGACAAAGAAATTTCTATTCATTCTCCAAAATCAGTGAAAAATGGTTCATATTACTACAAGAAATATTATTTTTTGAAACGTTAGTAATGAAGATATTTAGCTGTGTATCTGGCAGGTCGGGCCAAAAGTCGTCGTGGTGGTCTGAATGTAGCGCTGGCACGCTGTTAACTTTAGAACTCTGGCGTAATTGACCAGCCTATGATCATCCCCTACCCCAGACCATTCCCTATGCCATTTTAGGTGAGACTAGCCCCAACCGTCTGGCCTCCAGTTTTTAATAGAAAAGCAGACTGACATTTTCTCTTATAGAATAAATATATTCTTCTATGACTACATTATTGTGAATTCAAACAGACCGATATCATAGAGAGTTTACTACACAACGAGAGGCAAGGGCTACACAACGAGAGGCAAGGTAGCCATAGCAGTAAGGGCCAAGAACCTGAGGGAAGTAGAGAGACAGTGTTGCAGGAGACTGAAGTCTCTTAATGTACAAACATGAGTGTGTTGCTGAAACATGGAAACACTATCTCATGACTATTAAATATGTGTATCGTCTTAGCTATCTACACCTTCCCTTTAAAGGGAGGATATCTGATCCCCCTTAAGGGAAGGTGCAGTACATAGGTGAAGCGGTGGGAAGGAGGGAGGTGTAAATTTGAAAAAAAATATTTTTAGTTTTCTATTCTCCAGTCGACGGGGAAGTTGTCCAAGTAAGTAAGTAATTATCAAAAGAAGGCACCAAACCGGGAAGGCTATGTAGCACCATCAAGTACGCAAAATAATCAGAGGGCGCTAAATATCACCAAGGATGCCAATACGAGAACAAAAACGCATAAGGCGAACGATATCAAAAGTATCCGAGTCACCAAGAATGCTATCGAGGGACAGGTGACCGCGAGGGGCGGTCGGAAAGCAAGACACACGCTCGTCCTGGAAGTCAGGACATTCAAGAAGGACATGCACGACCGTAAGAGGGGCAATGCAACTAGGACAATAAGGAGCAGGGCGGCGCTCCATCAAGTGACCATGGGTTAAGCGAGTATGGCCAATACGCAACCTCGCCAGAGCTGTTTCCCACCGCCGGTTACGGTGGAAGGAGGACGGCCACGAGGAAACACAACATTTAAGAGTACGTAGCTTGTTACCAGTAACAGACAACCAAGAAGCCTGCCAACGGGTAAGGACTGAGGAATGGATAACCGGGTAAAAGTCGGAATACGGAATGCCTTTGCGAGAGATGGGACAAGAGCGGACAGCTTCCTTGGCAGCAGCATCCGCACGCTCATTTAAAGACACACCAATATGGCTGGGAACCCAACAAAACTCAACCGACTTAAATTTACTGTGAACGAGAAACAGCCAATGCTGGATCTCGACAACTACTGGATGAACCGGATTAAAGGACCCGAGAGCCATGAGGGCACTACGAGAGTCAACAACAACCACAAAGGAAGACTGACAACGAGAAAGCAGGAGACGAAGAGCATAGAGAATAGCATAAAGTTCCGCTGTAAAGATGCTAGTCTCCGGAGGCAAGCGACACATATAAGTGCGATCAGGAAAAACAACAGAGTAGCCAACACCGTCCGCTGACTTAGACCCATCGGTGAAGACAGAAACGGAGCGGGAGTGAGAAGAAAAGTGCTCGAGGAAAAGGCGTTTTAGAACCGTAGGAGGGGTAAAAGCTTTAGTGATACGGGTCAAGGATGTACAAAACCGCGGAAGAGGGACCCTCCACGGGGGCAAAGAAGGAACAACACGAGGAGAAACATCAGAAATACGAACGGAAAGAGAATCCTGTAGGCGAGATAACCGGACAGAAAGAGGGAGGTGGTGAAGAGGAACAGGAACCGCAGGAGGGGCAAAAGTTAAAGCACGACAGAGGCGAGAGGAAGGATGTTGCAAGGACCGCGCAAGATAGCGAAGACAGTAGCGATCACGGCGGTCCTGGAGAGACAGGAAGCCAGTGTCAACATACAAGCTAAGGATGGGAGTCGAACGAAAGGCACCAGAACTGAGACGCAACCCAGTATGGTGCAAAGCATCAAGACGGCGAAGAGTAGAAGGAGAAGCAGATGAGTAAGCAGGGCAACCATAATCGAGCTTAGACAGGACGAGAGAGGAATGTAAAGCAAGGAGAGTGCGCCTATCTGCCCCCCAAGAAGTATGGGACAGGACCCGAAGGAGGGTAAGGGCCTTAGAGCACTCAACACGGAGGTAAGAGATATGGGGAGACCAAGACAAACGAGTGTCAAGGAATAACCCCAAAAGCTTCGCGGAATCTTTGTATTCAAGGGGATGACCATAAAGTGACAAAGAGGGACGAAGAACAACCCGTTACCGCGTAAAAGTCATGGCACAAGTCTTAGAAGTAGAGAACTTGAAGCCATGACCTGTGGCCCAAGACGACACGGCATCAATGGCAAGTTGAAGCCGGCGTTGAAGGAAAGGCGAATCATCACCCTGACAACAAAGGGTAAGATCATCGACATAGAGAGCGGAGAAGACACCAGAAGGAAGAGAGGAAAGAAGACCATTGAGGGCAACCAGAAAAAGAGTAGTGCTCAGAACACTACCCTGGGGCACACCTTCATATTGCTGAAAAGAGGGAGAGAGAGCGGTACCAAGGCGCACCCGAAAGGAACGACGAGAGAGGAAGCTGCGGAGAAAGAGAGGGAGATGACCACGAAGGCCAAAAGAATGAAGTTGAGATAGGATATGATAACGCCAAGTGGTGTCGTAAGCCTTTTCTAGGTCAAAAAGGACGGCAACAACGGAGGTCTTCGCAGCAAAAGCAGTACGAATATAGACCTCCAAGTTCACCAGGACATCTGTCGTGCTGCGGCACTTGCGGAAACCAAATTGAGAAGGGGAGAGGAGGTGATGGTGTTCCAGGAACCACATCAGACGAACGTTAACCATACGTTCAAAGAGTTTGCAGACACAACTTGTGAGAGCAATAGGGCGAAAGTCCTTAGGGGAAGTACCCAGAGACCCCAGTTTGCGAACAGGGAGGACAACGGCATCGAGCCAGTCCTCAGGGACTGACGACGACTCCTAGATCCGATTATACAGACTCAGTAAATACTGAGACGTGCTCGGAGGGAGATGGCGAAGCATCTCATAATGAATACCATCGGAGCCCGCCGCCGTAGAACCGCAGAGGGCCAGGGCAGAACGAAGTTCAGAGAGAGAGAAGGGATCATTATAGGGAAGCTGAAGATGAGTGCAGAAATCTAAAGGACGAGACTCAAGGACAGGTTTACGAAGAAGGAAAGATTGGGGAAGATGAAGACCAGAGCTAACAGAAGAAAAGTGGGAACCCAGTTCGGAAGCGACCTGCAACGGGTCCGCCACAAGAGTATCATGGAGGTGAAGGACCGGTGAAACATCGGGAACGAACTTACCCGCTATCTTGCGGATACGCTTCCAGATCTGGGCCAGAGGGGTTTCGGACGTAATTGTTGAGACATAAGATGCCCAACATTCACGTTTAGCCGTACGGATGGCCCTACGGGCCACCGCACTCGCTTTCCGAAAGAAAAGAAAAGAATCGGTCGTCTGCCTACGGCGGTGCCTCTTCCAGGCTGCACGCTTACAGCGGACAGCCCGAGCGCAGTCCGCATTCCACCAGGGAACGCACTTCCGTGGACCCCGAGAGGAAGAGCGAGGAATAGAGCGAAGGGCAGCGTTGAAGACAGTGTCATGAAAAAGGAGGAGAGCGCGAGAGAGGGGCAGAAGGGAGAGGTCAGAGAGAGTAGCACTGAGGGAAAATAGGGTCCAGTCCGCCATAGCAAACTGCCACCTAGGGAAAGAGAGGGAAGGGCGAAAAGAGAAAAAGGAAACAAGGATGGGGAAATGATCACTTCCATGGAGGTCATCAAGAACCTGCCAAGTGAAATCTAAGTAAAGAGAAGAAGAGCAGAGAGAAAGATCAAGACAAGAAAGGGTGCGAGTCCGAGAGTCCAAATGAGTGGGCTCACCAGAATTCAGAAGAGACAGGGAAGAAGAGAGGAGAAACGGCTCAAGGAGGCGACCCCGGGTATTCGTCAGAACGTCACCCCAAAGAGAATGACGACAATTGAAGTCACCCAGCAGGAGCACAGGCTCCGGCAAGGAGTCTAGGAGGTGTTTCAAATCAGGAAGAGAGAGCGGGACACTCGGGGGGAGATAAATGGAACAAACTGTGTACCATTTCCCCACAAAGATACGAGCAGCAGAACATTGGAGAGGCGAAGGAAAAAGTAAAGGAACAAAGGGAACATCAGCCCGAATCAAGAGAGCAGAAGAATTAGAAGACCCAGCAATGGCTGGGGGGGGGGAGAGAAAGGAATAGCCACGAAAACGACCAGGACGAGCACCAAGCATTGGCTCCTGGAGACAGACACAAAGGGGCGAAAACCGCGAAATCAGAAGTTGGAGTTCGAGGAAATTGGCGTAATAACCTCGAACGTTCCATTGAAGAATGGACAATGACGAGAAGAGAAAGGACAAAAACAGAGAACAAGGAAGAAACAAAGGCGAAAGAGCAACAGAGCACGTTAAAGAATATCAGGGTCGGGATCAGGGTCAGCAAAGTCAGGGTTAGGGGGGCATGGGTAAACTGAGTAAAGACGGAGGGAAGGAAACGGGAGAACAGATCAGAGGCGGGCGGGCAGGGTCCGGAGGAGGAGGAGGAGGAGGAGGAGGAAGAGGAGGAGGAAGAGGAGGAGGAAGAGGAGGAGACAACGGAGAGGAGCAGTCAAGGACAGGAGCAGGAAGAGGGGGAGTAGAAAGAGGGGAGCGCACCCCAGCAAGAGCAGCAACCGAAAGGGAAGCAGGGGCCAAAGAAACCTCCATAGCAGGAACAGGGGGCGCAAGCACTGAAACGGGAGGGGAAGGAGCAACAGAGCCAGAAGGAGGAGCTGAGGAAGAAAGCGAAGCCTTCTTACCCGCCGGGGAAGAGGAAGGAGAGGAGCCAGGCTTACGCTTCTGACTTAAAGAGACCGGTGTCCCAGCAACTACGTACCGGGCAACGGATTCCAGTGTCTCAACAGGAGAAGCCGAACGAGAGCACACACGACGGCCGTTAGGAGAGCGATGGACATCCGCCCGCACCGACAGGCGGTGGGGAGAGCCGATAGATGGAGGAAGAGGATGGGAAGGAGGATCGGAGGGGGACGAGGAAGAGGACACAGAAGACACGACAGACCGGGTAGAAAGAAGGGGAACCCCAGACAGAGGACCAGGAGGAGGATCCTTCGGGAGAGAACCCAAAGGGACAGAGGAGGGGGCAGTGGGCGCATCAGGGTCCAAGGCCCGGAAACGGTTGTGAGTCTGAGGAAGGCGGGAAGGACGAGGAGAGGAAGAGCGCAACACGCGAGCATAAGAGACATTAGCATAAGGCGGGAGCCGGCGAACCTGGCGCCTCGCCTCAGGAAAAGATAAACGCTCCCGGTGCTTCAAGTTGAGGACGGCTGCTTCAAGCTTGTAATGGACACACGCACGGGAGAAGGTAGGATGGGCCTCACCGCAGTTGAGGCAACGAGCCTGGGGAGAAGCGCACTCCGACTTAGAGTGACCTTCGCCACCACACAAAGGACAGAGAGAGACAGTCCCGGAGCAGCAGAGGGCACCATGCCCAAACCTCCAGCACTTGTTGCAGAGCCGAGGAGAAGGAATGTACTCCTGGACAGAGCACCTGGCACCAGCAAGAATGACAGAGGGTGGAAGGGTCCTACCATCAAAGGTAATCTTCACAACCCGGAGGGGTTGACGGCGACTACCACGAGGGGGACGAGTAAACGTGTCCACCTGGAGAATAGAATGGCCCTGGGCAGCGAGGATATGTCGAATATCGTCGTGGCAGTCGCGCAGGTCCCGAACACCGGTCGCAACATGGGGCGGGAGCAAAATAGTGCCAACACTGGCATTCAACTGAGCGTTCTTCGAGACCCGAACGGGGGTCTCGCCAAGGCAGGATAAGGCAGCCAAGCGGGAAGCAGCATCCTGAGAAGGAGCAGCAACGACACGTGTACCGAGACGAGTGGGGTTGAAAGTAATGGAGGCATCCACAGAATCAATGAGATGTCGATGGAGGGAGAAATCGTCAGGAGGCGCAGAATCAAGAGTGAGATCAAAATATTTGGCCCACGAAGCGGGACCAAACAAGGCTTGATAGGTAGCAGAACTGGAAGGAATCGAGCGAGGGCGGCCGTGACAAGGACGGCGGTGAGAACCCCCAGAGAGAGAGGGGTTAAAAGGTGCAGTAGTTACAACCAGAGAAGGAGCCGCGCCAGGGGACGAGGTAGTCACCACTGGGGGCTTGGGGCTCGACCCAACCACAGAGGAGGGAGGGGAGCCAGAGGAAGGAGTCAGAGAGGCCAAAGGAGGAGCAAGGTCGGGGCCCAATGCAGCGGAGGCTACAGAGCCCGGTCTTCCAATACGGACCGACTCGGGGGCTTGGTCGCCCACCCCACGAGCCTGAGAAGGTAAACCAGAAGAAGCCGAAGCAGGGGTTGTCATCGTGACGAAAAGAAGAATTCACTCACGAATGTGCCCCCACACCCACCACGGAGCCACAATTAGAGGCAGGACACCCAACAAGAAGCTATCGCCGATCTTGTCGGGGCCTCCTAGGGGTGCGTCGTGAGTATACGCCCCACAAACGCCACCTTAAGAAACCGACAGTCCGTCGAGATCGGGTTCAGTGACGAAGTGGGGATTGACAATAAAAGGTTCCCCTCGCTCTCGACGTCGGGTACTGCAGTTCTACGGGTGCAAGAGTATGCCTCCTCAAGCACCCGGGCGTCAAAGGAGAAGAAGTCCAAGGGAAGAACCAGAACGAGCAAAAGGTCGGCAGGAAACGGCAAGCAGATAGGAGAAGAGGGGGGAGAAAAACGAAACAGAAGGAAAAGGAAAAGATGCCCAGCAGAATTGGAGAGGACGGCAGCAGGAGCACAAGGCTAGAAAAGGACAGAGGACTGTCCCAAGGAGCATCACACTCCGGCAGCCGCCCACTAAGACCCAGACGGCGACAACGAGCTGAGCGGGGAGGGGGGGAAGTTGTCCAAGCGGGAGACTAATCTTCCCGTCAACACAAGATGATCCAACTGTTTCAAAATCTGCTGGACAACTTAGTGAAGGTAGTTTAAGAGCTTGCCAAGACCTGGAGTATGAGATATGTAGTCCCAAGCATACATATAGGGGAAATAATTATCACATGTTACAAGCTCTATACAGAGGGAAGTTTGTTGGCAAACAGCTGTGAGAAAATAATCATGGCAGACTATGACAAACTGGAGTATAAATGAACTATCTAAAGATATCTGTATTTACGATACCAGAATTTATATGATTCACTAAAATCTAATGAAGACTGTCAGGAAAAAAGGCTGAGACAGAACAGATTAGACGGTCGGAAGTCAAGGGGTATTTATACAAAGAGGGAAGGAAGATAATAGGTAGAAGGGTAAGGTATAAGAGTAGGGTAGAAGGGTAGGGTAGAAAGGTAGAGTAGAGAAAATAAACGAGTAAAAGTACATGCAAGGTACTTTTGAGACATTAATATAAACAAAGTTGGAAAACATACACACTAATCGGAAGAATGAGCAGAACAAAACCATTTCCGAAAATTGATCGAACTGACTATTGAGTTCGACCTCCAGCAGACATCTCTCTTCTCTTATACCCGGTTCCAGTGCTTCCCTTCCCTCTCCCTCGGCTTTCACCTTCTCTCTACATTCCTTTCCCTCTGTTTCCTGTCCGCATTCCTTTACTCCCGTCCCTCTCCCCCCCCCCCCCTCTCTCTCTCTTCCCTCAGGCTTTTATTGTAATCCCATTTCTCGCTTTTTAGAAACTGCATTTCTTTCAATTTCTATTTTCTTTTTTATCTCTTTATTTTTCCTGGACGCCTCTCCACTTTTTTTTACACTCACAATTGAGGATTTTTAAGGATTAACGATGTCAGTTCATAAAATAGATTTTTACAAGCTACATTTTTTCCTTTATCCTAGTTCGTATTAATATCAAATCCGAGTTTGATTATTTGCATTTTGATGAAAATGTTTTATTGTGTTCAATATTGAATGTGTAGGGATATTGAGAGGGGACTCTGGGGACGCCGTCTGAGAATCTCAGCCTCACTCAAGTAATTAACTTGATTTATAGTATATTTATTTGTTGTGAACGCATTCTCTCTCTCTCTCTCTCTCTCTCTCTCTCTCTCTCTCTCTCTCTCTCTCTCTCTCTCTCTCTCTCTCTCTCTCTCTCTCTCTCTCTCTCTCTCTCTCTCTCAGAGAGAGAGAGAGAGAGGAAGTATGGGTAAAAAGGCTTTCTGCAGTTACTTCCATTCTAATGTTTTTATACCCGTTGGTACGTGTTCTATCATGTGCAAATGTCAATCACCTCACCCAAAATGTTTATACCATATTACCTCACCCAAAGCGAGTATAAGTATGGATGTATTTAGTGTGTTTACACGTTACAGTTGTGTGTGTAAACTAAAGTCTTTGAAAATGTAATAAGTTACTACGAAACGCGTTCAGGCGTCAGACTAGCAATAAAAATTAATTTTGGAGAATTGATTTTTCAATTACCATCGACAGTGAAGAGAAACATAAGAAATATTAAGAATATTCGTGTCAGAATTATTAATCTTACTTTTTCGGTCATATTCAACAACATATATTTACAAGAATGATTGCTATTAATATTATATATATATATATATATATATATATATATATATATATATATATATATATATATATATATATATATATATATATATATATATATATATATGACCGAAAAAGTAAGATTAATAATTCTAACACGAATTTTCTCAACCTTTCGTACATTTCTTTTCACTGTTGATGGTAACTGAAAAATCAATTCTCCAAAATTCATTTTTATTTCAAGTCTCATGCGACAATTGACCGCGTTTCGTAAAACTTATTACATTTTCAAAGATTTTAGTTTACACACACACAACTATAACTGAACAGAGTTCAAACAGCTTCGATTTTATACCTGCATTTGGGTGAGGTGATATGTTACAACAGTTTTGGATGAGGTGAAAACAAACTTTCAACACAAGACAGAACACGAAACAATGGGTATAATATTTTGTAAGTTAAAGGGAAGAATGGCAGTAACTGCAAAGGCGCCTATTGGCCCATATTTCTTGATGCTTCTATATTGGTGCGGAGTCTTGAAGTGGGTAGAATATAGTTGTGCATTAATTGGCTGTTGATTGCTGGTGTCGACTTCTTAATGTGTAGTGCCTCACAGATATCAAGCCGCCTGCTATCGCTGTATCTATTGAAGATTTCCGTGTTTTTTGTTAAGACTTCTCTGGTGATGGTCTGGTTGTGGGAAGAGATTATATGTTCCTTAATGGAGCCCTGTTACTTATGCATCGTTAATCGTCTGGAAAGAGATGTTGTTGTCTTGCCTATATACTGAATTCTTTGAGGCTTAAAGTCCCCAAGTGGGCATTTGAAGGCATAGACGACGTTGGTCTCTTTTAAGCGTTCTGCTTTGTGTCTGGAGAGTTTCTCGTGAGTAGGTTGGCCGTTTTCTTGGTTTTATAGTAGATCGTCAATTGTATCTTCTGATTTTTGTCTGTAGGGATAACGTTTCTATTAACAATATTTTTCAGGACCCTTTCCTCAGTTTTATGAGCTGTGGAAAAGAAGTTCCTGTAAAATAGTCTAATAGGGGGTACAGGTGTTGTGTTAGTTGTCTCTTCAGAGGTTGCATGGCGTTTCACCTTCCTTCTTATGATGTCTTCAACGAAACCATTGGAGAAGCCGTTGATGACTAGGACCTGCCTTACCCTACAGAGTCCTTCATCGACTTGCTTCCATCCTGAGCTGTGGCTGAGAGCACGGTCACCATAAACATTAACGACACTCCTCTTGTACCTGTCTGGGCAGTTGTAACAAACTAGGCTGGTTGTAAGAATTATCCAGAGTGGTTTATAGACAAAAGAGAATGGGAAGCTGAGCCCGCATGGTGACCTGGGAACCTGACCCCAGGGAAATTCGCGGTGGAAATAACCGACGCTTTGTTCATAGCTGCGTATAATGAACCATCCTATAGTATTCAGTAATTTAGAGAAAATTAGCCTTTATTCATTTTGCATTAAAATTGTATTGTATAATAGTACTGGATACAATATCAAGAGTATTCTAATTATTGAGTTTAAGTCACCATCAGTGACGTCACGAATCAGATCTAACTTGTAAGGCGGAGTGACCGGCGGTCATAGGTCATCAGGGTTGACAGGTCTACTATTTCTCAAAGTTCAATTAACCATTTTTGGGGGATCGGGAACAGCTCTGCCGTTAGATGTTTGTGTAATTTAATTTCAGTAAAATAATTCAACCAGTCTGGATCAATTCAGTACAAACAGAGGTTAATTGTTATAACTTAAACCTTGCTAGTAACTTGGTGAAACTTTGACTAGGTGGAAGGTTACAATGCTCTAGCCTGGGCTAGGCCAGACGAGGAAGAGATCAGTGTGGTCTCCAGAGCAGCTGGGAGAGGTCAAACATCTTACCTCTCCCCAAGACCAGCCCAACATCTTTAGCTGGTCACCCAAGGTATAGTTGCTATTGTTAATTATAGGGATAGTCTTCTCATTTGCCACTCAGGTCAAGTAGGGAGTGTTAAAGTGACAGGGAGTGAACATATTTAGATTTTGTTTCAGTTTTTCTTTTAATAAATTAAATTTGTTAATATTTTGCATTTTATTATTTCCATGTGATTTATGTGTAAACTTGTCCTGGTCACGTGGTCCACACGAGGTAAAGTTGGATTGGGCGCCGATTCTAACATCGAATCATTCCCGTGTAATTAATTTCACACTCTTAAGTTTCCACGGTCATCGGTTATAGTGGGGATCAAGCCCCAAGGTTGATTAATTAGCGTGATCGATCCAGACCTCGATCATTGCTCTTGTGTTACTGGTCTGGTGGTGGCAGCGTAGAGGCGACTCTAGGGTTTTGCTCAAAGCCTAGGTCACGTCATACTGGGTGTAGAATCCTAAGTCGGTCAATCGTCTTAGGACCACGTGGCGTGGAGTTGGCTTTGGTAAAAGTTTTGGAGTCCCTTGGTAGAGAATAAAAAGTAAGAATACGGGTAGAGGGAGAAGAAGGAAAGAGAAGAGAGAGAGAGAGAAACCCTAACCCATGTTACACAGTCACTGTTGGCATTGAGGCACATTCCTATGTTTGTTTCCTTAGTGTAGAATGCAGTGTGGAAACCTCCGCTCCTTTCCATGACTGCTACATCTAGAAAGGGCAGCTTCCCATCCTTCTCCATCTCGTAAGTGAAACACAACACAGAATTCCGCTCAAATGCCTCCTTCAGCTCCTGCAGATGTCTGACATTAGGTACCTGTGTAAAAATGTCGTCAACATACCTGCAGTATATGGCCGGTTTCAAGTTCATGTCGACTTAAACCTTTTGTTCGATGGTACCCATGTAGAAGTTCGCAAACAGGACACCTAGGGGAGAAGCCGTGGCGACCCCATCTACTTGCTAATACACGTGCCCATCCGGGCTCAGGAAGGGTGCCTCTTTAGTACAAGCTTGGAGTAGTTTCCTTAGAATGTTTTCTGGTATGTCAACAGGAGTACAGGCCGGATCACGATACATTCTATCCGCTATCATCCCGATTGTTTCATCCACCGGTACGTTAGTAAACAGTGATTCTTCGTCCAACGAGGCTCTTATCCCTGTGGCCCGTGTTTCCCGCAGGAAGTCAACAAATTCAGCTGTAGTGTCCTTCTTTACCCTTTGGAATTTAGTTTGGTCAGAGAATGAGACAAAGACACCTTACAAGCTTTACTTATTGCGGAAGGAGGAAAGAATCGAGGCAATTACAGAAGCACCATACTGTCCCCCGAGCTCAAACCGGCAGCTAAGAGCCTTCGTGAGAACAAGGAGATAGTCGTCAGAAGAGGTGACAAGTCGCCAATATACGTCATTCTTAAAAAAGACGAATATCTGGCGAAAATGAACCTCATTCTCTCTGACCAAACTAAATTCCAAAGGGTAACGAAGAACACTACAGCCGAATTGAAGGCAAAGGTCAACAAATTGATCGAAACTGAATGCCAAGAAATCCGGACTCCACCTGCCAAAGATTAATGGGGAATATAAGCCTGGATACGCGTATGGAAATGTCAAGACACATAAGCCTGGATACGCGTATGGAAATGTCAAGACACATAAGCCTGGAAACCCACTTCGGCCAATCATTAGCCAGATACCCACACCCACGTACAGACTGGCGAAGCGAATCAATGGCTCGCTGACTCCTTATGTCCCTTGCACCTTCAGCCTGAAGTCTCCAAAGGAATTTGTTGACTTACTGCGCGGAACACGGGCCACAGGGATAAGAGCCTCATTGGACGAAGAATCACTGTTTACCAACGTACCGGTGGATGAAACAATTGGGATGTTAGTGGACAGAGTGTATCATGATCCGGCCTGTACTCCTGTTGATATACCAGGAAACATTCTAAGGAAACTACTCCAAGCTAATACTAAAGAGGCACCCTTCCTGAGCCCGGATGGGCACATGTATAAGCAAGTAGATGGGGTCGCCATGGGTTCTCCCCTAGGTGTCCTGTTTGCGAACTTCTACATGGGTACCATCGAACAAAAGGTCTTAGTCGACTTGAACTTCAAACCGGCCTTATACTGCAGGTATGTTGACGACATTTTGACACAGGTACCTGATGTCAGACATCTGCAGGAGCTGAAGGAGGCATTTGAGCGGAATTGTGTGTTGCGTTTCACTTACGAGATGGAGAAGGATGGGAAGCTACCCTTTCTAGATGTAGCAGTCATGGAAAGGAGCGGAGGTTTCCACACTGCAGTCTACACTAAGGAAACAAATATAGGAATGTGCCTGAATGCCAACAGTGACTGCCCAGACAGGTACAAGAGGAGTGTCGTTAACGCTTATGTCGACTGTGCTCTCAGTCACAGCTCAGGATAGAAGCAAGTCGATGAAGAACTCTGTAGGGTAAGGCAGGTCCTAGTCAACAACGGCTTCTCCAATGGTTTCGTTGAAGACATCATAAGAAGGAAGGTGAAGCGCCATGCAACCTCTGAAGAGACAACTAACACAACACCTGTACCCCCTATTAGACTATTTTACAGGAACTTCTTTTCCACAGCTCATAAAACTGAGGAAAGGGTCCTGAAAGATATTGTTAAAAGAAACGTTATCCCTACAGACAAAAATCAGAAGATACAATTGACGATCTACTATAAAACCAAGAAAACGCCAACCTACTCATGAGAAACTCTCCAGACACAAAGCAGAACGCTTTAAATGAGACCAATGTCGTCTATGCCTTCAAATGCCCACTTGGGGACTGTAAGCCTCAAAGGATTCAGTACATAGGCAAGACAACAACATATCTTTCCAGGCGATTAACGATGCATAAGCAACAGTGCTCCATTAAGGAACATATAATCTCTTCCCACAACCAGACCATCACCAGAGAAGTCGGAAAAAAACTCCAAACACCAAAAAACACGGAAATCTTCGATAGATACAGCGATAGCAGGCAGCTTGATATCTGCGAAGCACTACACATTAAGAAGTCGACACCAGCAATCAACAGCCAATTAATGCACAACTATATTCTACCCACTTCAAGACTCCGCACCAATATAGAAGCATCAAGAAATATGGGCCAATAGGCCTTTTGCAGTTACTTCCATTCTTCCCTTTAACTTACAAAATATTATACCCATTGTTTCGTCTTCTGTCTTGTGTTGAAAGTTTGTTTTCACCTCATCCAAAACTGTTGTAACATATCACCTCACCCAAATGCAGGTATAAAATCGAAGCTGTTTGAACTCTGTTCAGTTATAGTTGTGTGTGTGTAAACTAAAGTCTTTGAAAATGTAATAAGTTTTAAGAAACGCGTTCAAGTGTCGCGTCAGACTAGAAATAAAAATGAATTTTGGAGAATTGATTTTTCAGTTACCATCAACAATGAAAAGAAATATAAGAAACAGAAAAAATTCGTGTTAGAATTATTAATCCTACTTTTTCGGACATATTTAATAATATATGTCTACAGGAAAGACTGCTACCAAAATATACTAATATTATATATATATATATATATATATATATATATATATATATATATATATATATATATATATATATATATATATATATATATATATATTGTGACAATCTCTTTCAAGAGAGATTGAGCCTGCTCTTCCCTACATATTTACGTCGTTCAAGTAAAAGATACTATATTGAAGATACGTCCACCAGTATCGCCAAACGTTTTGCCCACGAAGCACCTCGTATCATGCACACCCCGACACACCAGCCACAGCCCGCCGTAACCAGCAAACTGCTCATTCTCCGCCTGCCTGTTGCTGATTGGCTGGTGTCTCGCCGCACCTGCACTCACGCCACCACCAAGAGTCGACGTCTGGGCCAGCAGCACGCCGTACTCCTCAGAATATCTCTGTGCTCCTTGGAGTTGACATCTCTCGCTAGTAGACTAAGCCTTGGCTGTCGTGTACTAAGGGAGGTGGCAGCTTGAAGCCAGTATTCCCAGCACCTCACTTATTTGATTTATTTTAACTTTCATTCTTGTCTTAGAGTAACTTTTCATTGCCAGTAATTATTCATGTTGTTTTGTTTGTTGACCTGACCTGAATTTTATGAGATTGTCTTTATTCATGTCTTGTTTTCTAGAGTAATTAAAATTTCAATGTTTATATACTTTGTGTCTGCGTGTCTTCCCATTACCTTACCACAGACGAAAGGACTAAACTTCTCTTTTTTTTTTTGGTTATGTGACGAGGCCCTGCCCCCAGCTTTTGAAACAGCCGAACACCAACGCTTTACCGTCACATTACACACATTATATATATATATATATATATATATATATAAACGAAACAAAATTTAAGGTATTTTTCGGAGAGAATTAGCATACGAGTTTAGGACAGTCTGTTAACGTAATAGCTGATGCAAATAATTTGTGTGATTCTAAAATATTGAACAAAGTATTAATACGTATGTATTATCTATCTAGATGCGTAGTAGACAGGTCAGTCACGTACGGAAAGTGAAATAGTTTAGGACGAGAAGCGGCCGAACTTCGCTGTCAATCGCAATTGTGTTCTTCCAGTGTGGAATATTTTTTGTGCATAACTTGATGGAGTTAGCAGATAATTACCATAATGTAGGTTGTAGGTTGTTAAGAGTGTGACTGAGAGCATAACTACCGTTGGAGTGTGTGGGACCCCTTGTGTCTGATCTGAGAGTTGTTAGTGCCCTGTGTGTAGGCTGTGTGGTGTGTGGCTGTGTGGTGTAGGCTGTGTGGTGTGTGGCTGTGTGGTGTAGGCTGTGTGGTGTGTGGCTGTGTGGTGTGTGGCTCTGTGGTGTGGCTGTGTGGTGTGTGGCTGTGTGTAGCGGCTGTGTGGTGTGGCTGTGTGGTGTGTGGCTGTGTGGTGTGTGGCTGTGTGGTGTGTGGCTGTGTGGTGTGTGGCTGTGTGGTGTGTGGCTGTGTGGTGTGGCTGTGTGGCTGTGTGGTGTGTGGCTGTGTGGTGTGGCTGTGTGGTGTGTGGCTGTGTGGTGTGTGGCTGTGTGGTGTGCCCTGTGTGGTGTGCCCTGTGTGTAGCGGCTGTGTGGTGTGGCTGTGTGGTGTGTGGCTGTGTGGTGTGTGGCTGTGTGGTGTGTGGTGTGTGGCTGTGTGGTGTGTGGCTGTGTGGTGTGCCCTGTGTGGTGTGCCCTGTGTGTAGCGGCTGTGTGGTGTGGCTGTGTGGTGTGTGGCTGTGTGGTGTGTGGCTGTGTGGTGTGTGGCTGTGTGGTGTTACTGTGTTGTGTGTGGCTGTGTGGTGTGTGGCTGTGTGGTGTGCCCTGTGTGTAGTGGCTGTGTGGTGTGGCTGTGTGGTGTGTGGCTGTGTGGTGTGCCCTGTGTGTAGTGGCTGTGTGGTGTGGCTGTGTGGTGTGTGGCTGTGTGGTGTGTGGCTGTGTGGTGTGTGGCTGTGTGGTGTGTGGCTGTGTGGTGTGTGGCTGTGTGGTGTGTGGCTGTGTGGCTGTGTTGTGTGTGGCTGTGTGGTGTGTGGCTGTGTGGTGTGTGGTTGTGTGGCTGTGTGGTGTGTGGGTGTGTGGTGTGTGGCTGTGTGGTGTGTGGCTGTGTGGTGTGTGGCTGTGTGGTGTGCCCTGTGTGTAGTGGCTGTGTGGTGTGTGGCTGTGTGGTGTGCCCTGTGTGTAGTGGCTGTGTGGTGTGGCTGTGTGGTGTGTGGCTGTGTGGTGTGCCCTGTGTGTAGTGGCTGTGTGGTGTGGCTGTGTGGTGTGTGGCTGTGTGGTGTGTGGCTGTGTGGTGTGTGGCTGTGTGGTGTGTGGCTGTGTGGTGTGTGGCTGTGTGGTGTGTGGCTGTGTGGTGTGTGGTTGTGTGGCTGTGTGGTGTGTGGGTGTGTGGTTGTGTGGTGTGTGGCTGTGTGGTATGTGGCTGTGTGGTGTGTGGTGTGTGGTGTGTGGCTGTGTGGTGTGTGGCTGTGTGGTGTGTGGCTGTGTGGTGTGTGGTGTGTGGTGTGTGGCTGTGTGGTGTGTGGTGTGTGGCTGTGTGGTGTGTGGCTGTGTGGTGTGTGGCTGTGTGGTGTGTGGCTGTGTGGTGTGTGGCTGTGTGGCTGTGTGGTGTGTGTCTGTGTGGTGTGTGTCTGTGTGGTGTGTGTCTGTGTGGTGTGTGGTGTGTGGCTGTGTGGTGTGTCCTGTGTGTAGTGGCTGTGTGGTGTGTGGTGTGTGGCTGTGTGATGTGCCCTGTGTATAGTGGCTGTGTGGTGTGTGGCTGTGTGGTGTGCCCTGTGTGGTGTGGCTGTGTGGTGTGCCCTGTGTGTAGTGGCTGTGTGGTGTGTGGCTGTGTGGTGTGTGGCTGTGTGGTGTGTGGCTGTGTGGTGTGCCCTGTGTGGTGTGCCCTGTGTGTAGTGGCTGTGTGGTGTGTGGCTGTGTGGTGTGCCCTGTGTGGTGTGGCTGTGTGGTGTGCCCTGTGTGGTGTGGCTGTGTGGTGTGTGGCTGTGTGGTGTGCCCTGTGTGGTGTGGCTGTGTGGTGTGCCCTGTGTGTAGTGGCTGTGTGGTATGTGGCTGTGTGGCTGTGTGGTGTGTGGCTGTGTGTTGTGCCCTGTGTGGTGTGGCTGTGTGGTGTGGCTGTGTGGTGTGTGGCTGTGTGGTGTGTGGCTGTGTGGTGTGTGGCTGTGTGGTTTGTGGCTGTGTGGTGTGTGGCTGTGTGGTGTGGCTGTGTGGTGTGTGGCTGTGTGGTGTGTGGCTGTGTGGTGTGCCCTGTGTGGTGTGGCTGTGTGGTGTGCCCTGTGTGTAGTGGCTGTGTGGTGTGGTGTGTGGCTGTGTGGTGTGCCCTGTGTGTAGTGGCTGTGTGGTGTGTGGCTGTGTGGTGTGTGGCTGTGTGGTGTGCCCTGTGTGTAGTGGTTGTGTGGTGTGTGGCTGTGTGGTGTGGCTGTGTGGTGTGCCCTGTGTGTAGTGGCTGTGTGGTGTGCCCTGTGTGTAGTGGCTGTGGTGTGTGTGGCTGTGTGGTGTGTGGCTGTGTGGTGTGCCCTGTGTGTAGTGGCTGTGTGGTGTGTGGCTGTGTGGTGTGTGGCTGTGTGGTGTGTGGCTGTGTGGTGTGCCCTGTGTGTAGTGGCTGTGTGGTGTGTGGGTGTGTGGTGTGTGGGTGTGTGGTGTGTGGCTGTGTGGTGTGTGGCTGTGTGGTGTGTGGCTGTGTGGTGTGTTGCCTGCCACACCAGCAGCTGCCAGGGTGATGGCACCAGTTGCCAGCCACACTAGCAGCTGCCAAGGTGATGGCACCAGTTGCCAGCCACACTAGCAGCTGCCAGGGTGATGGCACCAGTTGCCAGCCACACTAGCAGCTGCCAGGGTGATGGCACCAGTTGCCAGCCACACTAGCAGCTGCCAGGGTGATGGCACCAGTTGCCAGCCACACTAGCAGCTGCCAGGGTGATGGCACCAGTTGCCTGCCACACCAGCAGCTGCCAGGGTGATGGCACCAGTTTGCAGCCACACTAGCAGCTACCAGGGTGATGGCACCAGTTGCCAGCCACACTAGCAGCTGCCAGGGTGATGGCACCAGTTGCCTGCCACACTAGCAGCTGCCAGGGTGATGGCACCAGTTTGCAGCCACACTAGAAGCTTCCAGGGTGATGGCACCAGTTTGCAGCCACACTAGCAGCTACCAGGGTGATGGCACCAGTTGCCAGCCACACTAGCAGCTGCCAGGGTGATGGCACCAGCTGCCAGGGTGATGGCACCAGCGGGCACTCTGAAGGTCCACACATGTGGCTCCGGCTCTGTTAACACTGCAGGTATTCCTCTTAGTCACATATGTACTCACAGGTCTAAGTTATTATTATTTAGCGAGAAGTCATGATACAGTAATTGTGTTTAACAGTAATTATTATTTTACACGTTGCACGTGTAATTGACCTGGGTAGTTAATTATTAGTGTGATGAGGGAATTAAGTGTGTGAGTTATGGCGTAAAGTGTCGCAGGAAATTATATAAATGTATTTCATTTTTTAATTTTGATGTTAGTGATATTTATATAACTTGCTGTTTATAATCCAAACTTTGCATATTGAGCAAGGTTTAACGTAATATGTATTAAGATACATATATCTCAACTGGGGGTCGGGGTTTTAAAGTAGCTTGGGAATATACTAGATAAGGTAAGATACATTGGGTTGGTAATTTCAAAATTTTACTTTAAATATTACTGTAGTATTGAGAACTTAAAAATATAGGAAGTCTGCAGAAGGCCAATTGACCCAAACCACACAGTTCTTTACACACAGAAATCACAATAGCCTGATGCATCAGATGAACAAGTTCACAAGGGCCGTGATGAGTGTTCGAACCTTCGTCCGAGAGGATCCCAGCCGCTGCCTTAATCGACTGAGCCACGACATGGTTAAAGAACCATGTCTTTTAGACATGGTTCAAGTCTCCTAGAACCCAGGTGAATGGACAGGAGAAAAATAACAGACAATTAGACAGGAAAAAAGGGAGCCAGCAAGCCAGAGAGAGACAGACAGCCAGCCGACAGGGAGTGGGTTGGTGTGGGCGTGTCCACTCATGGGTGTGGGCGTGTCCACTCATGGGCGTGGGCGTGTCCACTCATGGGCGTGGGCGTGTCCACTCATGGGCGTGTCCACTCGTGGGCGTGTCCACTCATGGGAGTGGGCGTGTCCACTCATGGGAGTGGGCGTGTCCACTCATGGGAGTGGGCGTGTCCACTCATGGGCGTGTCCACTCATGGGCGTGTCCACTCATGGGCGTGTCCACTCATGGGCGTGGGTTGAGTGCGCTTGTGAGTGAAGCAACATTCATGTTTCAAGGTCATGACAAAAGCTGAATTATTACCTACCTTGGAGTGTGTGCACAGTAAATGTTTTCTAAACTCTCAAATATCAACAAATCTACAGAGAAGTGAAGAATGTTGTTCAGAGCTGTGAGGGAGGAACAGTAATTATGAGGCGCTGAATGATGGAATTTGGATATAAATATCTGTTGATAAATTTTTAAAACATGAGGGAGAAGACAAGGAGAAATCCTCATCACTCTCAGCCTCCACTCACAAGGTCACCTCACACTCATGTAACTCACTCTCAGCCCCCACTCACAAGGTCACCTCACACTCGTGTAACTCACTCTCAGCCCCCACTCACAAGGTCACCTCACACTCGTGTAACTCACTCTCAGCCCCCACTCACAAGGTCACCTCACACTCGTGTAACTCACTCTCAGCCCCCACTCACAAGGTCACCTCACACTCATGTAACTCACTCTCAGCCCCCACTCACAGGGTACCCTCACACTCATGTAACTCACTCTCAGCCCCCACTCACAGGGTCACCTCACACATGTAACTCACTCTCAGCCCCCACTCACAGGGTCACCTCACACTCATGTAACTCACTCTCAGCCCCCACTCACAAGGTCACCCTCACACTCAGCCTCCACTCACAGGGTTCCCTCACAGCCCCCCACGCTGAGGTCATGTGCTGTGACCTGCCAAGGTCAGGCGCGCACTAACAACTACTCTAAAAGTACTGCCTGAACAGTGCCAGGACACTGAAGGATGGACGCCTTCACTGGTAACCACACAGTACGCAAGAGGCGGAGGTTCATCTCTCTGGATTAAATGTTGCAACTTTTGCACATCATTGGAGGAAATATTGTGTCATCCTCACATAAACTTGTGAGACTGGCGGAGGTAAGTGGTAGAGTATTGCCATGGGTGAGAGAGTACCTAACAGCAAGGAGACAGAGAATCTCAGTGAGAAGGTGAGAAATCGAACCGGCGAAAGGGTAGCAAGCAGATATCAGTGCTTGTACCATGTTATTTATGATACATGTTAAAGACCTAACTATACGAAGGTTGAGTCCTACTGTTGACGTTTGTTGAACAAAAATTTGAAGCTATTGTGGGAAAATCTGGCTCAGGATATTAATAATAATGAGAATAAATTTCGATAGCTACGAAGGACCACCCTTTAATTAAAAGGGAAATAAAATAAATGATATAATGTTGAAAAATAAATCCAGGAATCAGCGCCTATGGATCTTTTAATAATTAATAAATAATACGAAAGCTTTAAGTGATCTGTGGATTGAAATTATATATAGAGCCGACTCACACCACACTCTTTGGGGGGTTGGAATAGTACAAAGAAACTAATGCGTTACTGCACAATAAATTAGATTCTAATGCGTATCAAAAACTATGATATTAAGATATCTATGCATAGCAATAATATAATGGTAAATAATATATAGAATGTTAGTGAAACATGTGATCATATATTGAAGATCAACAAATAAATATTAATTATTATTCTACTTAATCAACAAACTAAGCAACAGCTGAGCTGTGTGGTGAAGTAGTAGTGAGCGTCTGGGCGGGAGCGTCAAGAAAACTTGTTGAAACAGGATGTCCCAGAACACGCGACTGAGGTAGAGGCTTATCTCCCTTCTTGTCACTAGGTCACAAGCTGAAATACGGGTACATTGTAAAATTGGCCTATACGAATATTAACTTACACCTATTTCTAAATGAAAATATGGAGGCGACCTGATATAAGACTCACTTGTTGATATTAGAGTCCATGCGGCCTGACGACACACATCCTACCTGTTAAATATTTGTGATCACAAAATATAACAATAAGTAGGGACTTAGCGCCTTATTTGTTTGCCGAGCCGAGTGTCTGAGTAATAACGAAGCTGCTCCAGCACTCTGGCATCAACTGCTGCTAGGATGACGTAAATACGGGCTGGTAAAACTTGCACGCTTCAGACACTGCTTCTCTGCCAGAATAATGGCTGCCGTCCTCTCTTGCCTTCTCCAGTCTCGCCCGCGCATGCGCAATAGCGCGGAGTGTTGGAACGGAGAATTTTACTCCTATAATTTATTCAACTATGCGAGATAATAAGGATAAGGTTTACTATAAGAAAACTAATTTTAAATAATTTCTCGTCATATAACAATTAATATGAAACGAAGTTCATATAGACGAAAAGGTTAAAGAGGGAATTCTTTCCTCCTTGTATATCTGTGATAACAGTATGTACTGTTATCACAGGTACCTACTCTATATAGTGAGCCTCAGTAAATAATGCTGTAACATTAGATCACTAGTAAACGCATTATCAGCTAATTTTCCTTAACAGAGAATGCTGATATGAAGGGAGAATTGAACGCAATTCTTTGAAATGTACTGAGTTTTTCCTTCGGTCAGGCTGGCTGACCTAACTTCCCCATAGACTAGTAAACTTTTGGCGCGGTTATTACGCAGTAAGAAATGTATTAAAATTATTACTCTACTGATTAGTAGGGTTAATAAAATATAACGGTTAGTACAAGGGTCATTTATCAAAGTACTAGAAATGAGAAATAAGTGTTGGATATTTAAAACAGATACCCCAAGATAACTTAGACAAGCTGTGGGTTAGTCTGAGAAGTGGTTACTAGATTTCAACACCAGCAAATGTTAGGTGAGGGAATGGGAACAAGTGACAGGAGACAAGAAGGACCATACAGAATGAATGGTTAAATACCGGTTGACCAATCCACACACTATAGATGAAGGGACGACGACGTTTCGGTCCGTCCTGGACCATTATCAAGTCGACTGTGACGAGGGAAGATGAAGGCAATAAACAGGCAAGAGAGAGGTGAGGAACAAGGCAAAAGGTATGCAAGCTAAGGTGTAGTAGAGGGGATAGTAACAGGGATAGTAACAGGAGAAGAACAAAGGTAACACACACACACACACACACACACACACACACACACACACACACGCACACACACACACACACACACACACACACACACACGGTTGTGGAAGCAAACTCTATTCATACTTTTAAAATTAGGTATGATAGGGAAATGGGACAGGAGTCATTGCTGTAAACAACCGATGGCGGGATCCAAGAGCCAATGCTCGATCCTGCAAGTACAAATGAGTACACACACACACACACACATACACACACACACACACACACACACACACACAAGTGTGTTGAAGATAGTTGTAGGGAGCAGGAGGCCAGATACAAGGTATCATCTGGGAGAGGAAATTCTTCAGGAGTCAGAGAAGGAAAAAGAC
>NC_091152.1:56075047-56091641 GCF_040958095.1 Procambarus clarkii | reverse complement strand
GGTTGGGGATGGGGTTAGAGGGTGGGGGTAGTGGTTGGGGGTGGCGACGAGCGAGAAGGGTGGGGGGTAGTGGTTGGGGGTGGCGACGAGCGAGAAAGGTGGGGGGGTAGTGGTTGGGGTGGGGATAAGGGGGAAGGGTGGGGGGTAGTGGTTGGGGGTGGGGATGAGGGAGAAGGGTGGGGAGGGGGTAGTGGTTGGGGGTGGGGATGAGTGAGAAGGGTGGGGGGGTAGTGGTTGGGGGGATGAGGGAGAAGGGTGGGGGTGGGGTAGTGGTTGAGGGTGGCGATGAGGGAGAAGGGTGGGGGGGTAGTGGCTAGGGGTGGAGATGAGGGAGAAGGGTGGGGGGTAGTGGTTGGGGGGATGAGGGAGAAGGGTGGGGGGTAGTGGTTGGGGGAGGGGATGAGGGAGTAGGGTGGGGGGTAGTGGTTGGGGGAGGGGATGAGGGAGAAGGGTGGTGGGGGGGTAGTGGCTAGGGGTGGGGATGAGGGAGAAGGGTGGGGGTAGTGGTTGGGGGTGGCGATGAGCGAGAAGGGTGGGGGGTAGAGGTTGGGGGTGGCGATGAGGGAGAAGGGTGGGGGGGGGGTAGTGGTTGGGGTGGGGATAAGGGAGGAGGGTGCGGGGGTAGTAGTTGGGGTGGGGATGTGGAGGAAGGGTGGGGTTAGTGGCTGGGGGTGGGGATGAGGGAGGAGGGTGGGGGGGAAGTGCTTGGGGGTGGGGATGAGGGAGAAGGGTGGGGTAGTGGTTGAGGGTGGAGATGAGGGAGAATGGTGGGGGGTAGTGGTTGGGGGTGGGGATGAGGGAGGAGGGTGGGAGGGTTAGTGGTTGGGGGTGGGAATGAGGGAGAAGGGTGAGGGGGTAGTGGCTGGGGTTGGGGATGAGGGAGAAAGGTGGGGGGTATTGGTTGGCGGTGGGGATGAGGGAGAAGGGTGGGGGGTAGTGATTGGGGGTGGGGTTGAGCGAGAAGGGAGGGAGGTAGTGGTTGGGGGTGGGGATAAGGGTGGGGGTAGTGGTTGTGGGGGGGATGAGAAAGAAGGGTGGGGGGTAGTGGCTGGAGATGAGGGAGAAGGGTGGGGGGTAGTGGTTGTGGGTGGGGATGATGGAGAAGGGTGGGGGGGTGTAGTGGTTGGGGGTGAGGATGAGGGAGAAGGGTGATAGGGGGTTGTGGTTGGGAGTGGAGGGGTTGTGGTTGGAGGTGGGGGTGAGGGAGAAGGGTGGGGGGTAGTGGTTGTGGGTGGGGATGATGGAGAAGGGTGCGGGGGGGGGGGTAGTCGTTGGGGGTGAGGATGAGGGAGAATGGTTGTGGTTGGGAGTGGGGGGGGGTTGTGGTTGGGGGTGGGGGGGTGTAGTGGTTGGGAGGGTGTAGTGGTTGGGGGTGGGGATGAGGGAGAAGGGTGGGTGGGGTAGTGGTTGGGGATCGCCGCAGCAGAGCGCGGTCCCTGGCAAAGGGAAACAAACAAAACAAGGCCCCAAAATCTGTTGGTAGTACAAATGGGCTACCTGTAAACATGGGATATCGGGAAGAACAAATGGAACATGTAAGTACGATCACCCTAGAAAGTGCAGAAACCTCCTCAATACAGGTAAATGTACCAAAAGCTGTGAATTATTTCGCCCAGAAATTTGCAATAACTCATTGGACAGGAATGAGTGCTTCAATGCTGAATGTCCAGCTTTTCATATAAGAGGTACCAGGCGAATAAAACCGACAGACTGCCACTATGAAAACAGCCACTACTCCATCGACTGGGATAATTTTTTAGCAAGAGGAGGAGGAGAAGAATGGCTAAAAATGACCAGACTGTACCACCAACTCGGTCAAATGCTAGAGAGGACGCAAACACAGTGGCCTCCTTACCAGAACCTCAGATATTAACACCAAGTAAAGCATCCAGCACTTCCACTAACACGATAACATCATATATATTTGCCAACATCCAGGGTATAAAAACACGCAAATCCAACAAAGTTCATTTTGTAAATGTTCTCCTTCATGAGTCAAATGCAATGTTTGCAGCCCTAACGGAAACTCACACAAAGGACTACCATGATGGTGAAATATGGATCTCAGAGTACAATCTCTTCAGATGTGATAGGAAACACCGGCTTCAGGGTGGGGTCAGCCTTTACATCAAAGACACACTCATCTGTACTGAGCTGCTAAACACCTTAAATGATATAGTGGAAGTGCTGATAATCAAAATAGAGATCCTAAATGTAGTTATTGTCCTTGTATATAAGTCACCGGAGGCAAACCCTCAGCAGTTTAAAGACCCACTAATGAAAATTGAACACTGCTTGGAAAACCTCACAAATCCAGCCTGAAGATCATCCTGCTTGGGGACTTCAACCTACGGCACCTAAAATGGAAGCACCTGGCTAATACAGTAATATCAGAAAGAATACCAGGAAATAGCTGGTCGGCCGAGCGGACAGCATGCTGGACTTGTGATCCTGTGGTCCTGGGTTCGATCCCAGGCGCTGGCGAGAAACAATGGGCAGAGTTTCTTTCACCCTATGCCCCTGTTACTTAGCAGTAAAATAGGTACCTGGGTGTTAGTAAGCTGTCACGGGCTGCTTCCTGGGGGTGGAGGCATGGTCGAGGACCGGGCCGCGGGATACTAAAAAAAAAAATAAAAAGCCCCGAAATCATCAAGATAATCTCAAGAAAGTAGCCTAAATGAACAGGCACATGCAAATGACCTGCTACGGATGTGCGACAGGTTTGCCTTAAACAAGCAAATAGTAGAACCAACTAGGAAGGAGAACACGCTGGACCTCATTTTCACTAATAATGATGAATTGATCGGGAACATAATGATTACAAATACCTGTTACTCAGATCACAATTTAATTGAAGTTCTGACAAGCATGGGGAATAGACCTTCAAAACCAGTCCAGATTCCCGGTGGAGGAGATTTCAACAAATTCAACTTCAATAATAAACAGATAAACTGGGAGCAAATAAACCAGGACTTCACAGAAATAAACTGGGAAGAACAGCTAGAAAATGCAAACCTGAACCAGTGCCTGGAAAAAATAAGCTCAGTAGCACTAGAAATATGTTCAAACCGCATACCCCTAAGAAACGAGAGAAAGAGATGCAGATTGGAACGGGAACGTCGTACCCTATATAGGCGAAGAAAACGAATCGCGGAACACTTGAGAGTCGCACCCTACCTCAAGAACGGCGAAGAAGGTTAGATAGAGAAATAGACACAATTGAACTCAAGCTACAAGAATCATACGAAACCCGGGAGAGGCAAAGAGAGCAAAAGGCCATCAGTGAAAGAGAGAGAAATCCGAAATATTTTTTCTTCTATGCAAAATCAAGATAAAAACCCACATCTAGTATCGGGCCCCTGCGAAAAGGAGATGGAACTTTCACCGATGACAACAAAGAAATGAGCGAGTTACTGAGGAAGCAGTATGACTGTTTTCAGCGAGCCACTAAACGCACTAAAGATTGATAACCCAAATGAATTTTTATGGATATGATACCAACATCAAATCATATATCAGATGTCACCCTATCCCCACTGGATTTTGAAGAGGCCATAAGGAGTATGCCTATGCACTCTGCACCAGGCCCGGATTCTTGGAACTCCATATTCATCAAGAACTGTAAAAAAACACTATCGCAGGCCCTTCACATTCTGTGGAGACAAAGCCTAGATACTGGCGTTATCCCTGACATACTAAAAACAGCAGAGATAGCACCACTCCATAAAGGAGGAAATAAGGCAGAGGCAAAAAATTACAGACCGATAGCACTAACATCGCACATCATAAAAAAAAATTGAGAGAGTGCTAAGAAGTAAGATCACAAAATACATGGAATCACAGCATCTCCATAAGGGCCCATGGGACCCGAAAATCCGATGAAAAATGGAATATTTACGAAAAATTACGAAAAATACTACAACGTTCTGGCAACACTGTGGTCCAAACCGTTTAATGATATCTTGAAAAATAACGTAATTAGAGTCAAATTTCCCGCTGCAACTTTCGTGAATCTGGTCCTCGCGCCGTGAGTACGCCGCGGGGTATTGTATCTTACGTTGTAGATGTCTTATTTTTCGTAATAGCGTTGAAAATAACATGTTATGCATAAAATGAATATAAACTAACACATATGGCAACACAACATATGGTGTGACACGAGGGTGGTGCAGTCAGTGACTGTCTCTCATGGACAGAGGATGTATGCTGACGCGCTCACACAATATCTCCCAGAACATGCTATTTTTGCTATTTTTAGCTATTTGTACTGCAATATGACTTACCAAACGAACAAGAGAGAAGCATTGACAGCTAGATGCATGCGAGCTCTCCATACGAGCTGGCCGCAATGCGTAAATCACCAGTCACGAGTGACCGCAGGTTGAATAAACTTTGAGAGCGCGCTACGCAACTCCAACTTTTACAACTAGATAAAATTTCACAGCCTTTATTTATTATTCTATTTATATGAAACTTGCACATTATATGTAGAGTTTACGCCTCTATAAACGCATGTCATTATTCTTATCTACGTAGATTTATTGATTTTATAAATAATGATACACCTCATTTTGTTGCATACGTTTTTGGGAAACTTTTATAAAATCTGTATTATTGCTCTAAATACATCTGGGATAATAATGTGACATGCAAATCTTTATTATATAGTAAGGTCATAGCTGAGTGTCGTATAAATGATTTTGGTTCACAATTGTGGGCTGTGAAATTTTTTGAACATGGTTGAAAAATTCGTTTTTTTTTTTTTTTTTTTTTTTTTTTTCTCCGTCTCTATTTAGGCTGAGATGCTGAAACTTGGCCTAGGTGCAGCACCTTTCACATGTATCAGGATAATAAATTATGAATACCCTACAACAATTTTTTAAATCCTGGTCCCATGGCCCCATAACCCCGGACAACATGGTTTCAGAACTGGGCGCTCTTGCCTGTCGCAGTTGCTGGAACACTATGATATGGCATTAGATGCTATGGAAGACAAACAAAACGCTGATGTAATTTACACAGATTTCGCAAAAGCTTTTGATAAATGTGACCATGTTGTTACTGCACATATAATGCGTTCAAAAGGAATTACCGGAAAAAATAGGCAGATGGATCTACAAGTTCCTGACTAACAGAACCCAATGTGTAATAGTCAACAAAATAAAATCCAGCCCATCAACCATGATGAGCTCAGTCCCCCAGGGTACTGTGCTTGCTCCACTACTTTTTCTCATCCTCATATCGGACATAGACAAGAACACAACCTATAGCACTGTATCATCCTTTGCAGGTGACACTAGGATCTTCATGCGAGTAGGCAACATAGAGGACACGGCAAACCTCCAATCAGATGTAGATCAGGTCTGTCTATGGGCTACAGAAAATATTATGGTGTTTAACGAAGATAAGTTCCAGCTCATGCGCTACGGAAAAAAATGAAAATATAAAAACAGAAACCACGTACAAAACTCAGGCAAATCATAACAAATCGAACGAACGAAAAGGCAATGTAAAGGATCTGGGTGTACTCATGTCGGAAGACCTTACCTTTAAAGAACACCATAAAGTAGCCGTCACAACTGCAAGAAAAATGACAGGTTGGATAACAAGAACTTTTCACACTAGAGATGCTATACCGATGATGATACTTTTCAAAACGATTGTGCTCTCTAGAGTGGAGTACTGCTGCACAATGACAGCCCCTTTCAAAGCTGGAGAAATTGCTGACCTGGAGAGCGTGCAGAGATCCTTTACTGCTAGAATCCACTCAGTAAAACATCTAAACTATTGGGACCTACTAAAGAGCCTAAATTTGTATTCTCTTGAGCCCAGGCGGGAGAGATACATAATAATCTATACATGGAAAATAATTGAGGGGCTAGTCCCAAACCTGCACACAGAAATAACATCACATGAGACCAGAAGGCATGGCAGGATGTGCAGAATACCCCCGTTGAAAAGCAGAGGTGCAACAGGTACTCTGAGAGAGAACTCTATCAACATCAGAGGCCCGAGACTGTTCAACACGCTTCCACTACACATAAGGGACATAACTGGCAGACCCCTCACAGTGTTCAAGAGAGAACTGGATAAGCACCTGCAAAGGATACCTGATCAACCAGGCTGTTACTCACACGTCAGGCTGCGAGCAGCCGCGTCCAACAGCCTGGTTGATCAGTCCAGCAACTAGGAGGCCTGGTCGAAGACAGGGCCACGGGGACGCTAAGCCCCAGAAGCTCCTTAAGGTAACCTCAAGGTAAGGTAACATGGCAGCGTTGCTTACGGTGCAGGCGGCAGCATCAGAGACAATTGCACAGTGGTTGAAAAATGTGTTGAGCACGCATGAGACGACTAATGCAGTACCTAAGGTATCTGGAGACATACCCACGTTTTGGGGCTCCAAATGGGATTTGAAAGGTCAGTTACTGACGGATATCAGAACTATCTATTATTAGATATTCTTTGCTCTAGAGAAGGCGACTAGTGTGGGGTCATGGTCAGATCAGGCATAGATTGCATTGGCATATTCCAAGGTGAAAGGGGAAGCAAAGACCTTGCTTAACTCGGTGGAAATTAGAGAGATTAATAGTTATAGCGATTTTAAGCAGGAACTGATAGATCATTACGATGTGCAGCACGATGCAGCAGAACTAAAGGCTCAGTTAGCTGCACTTAATCGAGAACCAGGGGAACAATTAAGGGCGTTTGGCCATAGAATAAGACTCTTGGGTGATGTGATTGAGCGGACGGAAACTCAGTTCACGGGGGTCGTAAGAGATTCTATGCAATGGAGTGTTTTTTTCGGTGCATTACCGCAGGATAGTGCGTTACACTGCAGGGAAGCTAAGTCCTTTAAGGAAGCGGTGAAGCATGCAGTGTTTTGGGCGGAGAATAGCCCAACACAAACTGACAGAGGATGACATTTTCAAGGAAGAAAACACCCTAAGGAACAGGCAAATCTTACAGACACGCAAAACAGGCTCAGCTCTGGGCCCCGGTGGCTCAGCCAGTAGAGGATGGACCCGCGGCGGGGATCACACATTCCAAGGGCAAGGGACGAGGTGCTCCTCGACGTAACAATTATAAGGGCGGGGAGCCAAGGGTGTTTTAGGGACACAATCAAGTGGGATGTCGTGGGGACCCCACCAGGGTAGTCGTGGGCAGAGAGGAGGCTATAGTCAAGGGGCACGTGGAGGCAGGTTCACTCCTGCTCCACCACGATACACGCCTGCTCAGGGAGCAACAGGAATGTACCACCAGAACCAGGGTACCGGTAGAGGGTATCCCCGGGGAACGGGGTACACTGCAGGTAAACACGAGCCAGAACGACCTAAGCAGACAAAAGTGTGTAAGCTGTGTGGTGACGGTAGTCACTTGGCCTGGCAGTGTAAGCTTTTTGTTCCGCCTAATTACCCAGTGTATACAGTAGGGGGTGGCGGACAGTGGTTGTGTACCGTCGGATCGGGTCATCCCATAAAGGTGCAATTACGGTTAAAGGGCACTATCTATACAGCCTTGGTGGACACCGGTGCATCCGTGTCCATCATGAGTCGTAGCGTGTTAGGATCAGACGTCAGGCTGATACCTAACAACAGGAGAATAACGGCGGTGGGGGATAATGCGTTGCAGGTATTGGGAGCAAGAACTGTGGATTTCCAGCTAGAAGATAGATGGTTTAAACATAGTTTTGTAGTAATACAAGAGATAGGGCTGAAACATACCAACATTATCTTGGGAATTGATTTCCTCGAAAAATACTCATGTAACATAGCGTTAAGTGCAAGGGGGAATAAATTGGTATGTGGGGGTCAACCGGTAGACGTTAACAAGGTGAGGATTAGAGAAGGAGTAGCAGTAGTGAAGGGTAACTGTGGTAACTCGGCTGGGGACCAGAATATACAGTGGGCAGTCACGGTACCCAAGGATGTCACCATTCCGGGAGAAGCATCCTTAGTGATTAAAATGGCATGTAAAGCCAAGGGAGTAGACGTTGTGCAAATTGAGCCATTGGATAATCCAGCAGGGTTGGTGATAATGGAGACTATTGAAGACATAAATGAAGGGGTAATTCGGTTGAGGGTTTTTTATCCCTCTCGGTGGCCAGTCACCTTGAGTAAGCATGCACAGGTAGCGTGGGGGCTCCCTGTGGAGGAGATTATTGCAGCCATGTCAGTAAGTCAGAGTGAGGGCGATGAGGATAGAATGGATAAATTAATGGGCATAGTGGATAGGATGTCCATGGAAAGGGAGGTTAAGGAAGCCTTAAGGGTCTTAGTCAGGGAGTTCCCGGATGTTTTTGCGTTGAGAGGGGAATCCCTAGGGTGCATTACTCAAGGAGCACATAGGATTGACGTAGAGGGCGCACATCCAGTATATACGAGAGCATACAGCATACCAGTGGCACACCAGAGGGAGGTGAAGGAGGAGATAAGCCAGCTAATGGATCATGATATCATTGAACCATCCAGTTCACCGTGGCACAGCCCTCTCGTAGTAGTCAGGAAAAAGAATGGGGGAGTGAGGTTATGTGTAGATTTCCGCAAAATTAACAAGCTGACGAAGGACGAAGCATACCCATTACCAAACATACAGAACACATTGAAACACTTAAAGTGTACACAATATTTTACCACATTAGACCTACTCAGTGGGTATCACCAGATACCACTGGAGGAAGAGTCGAGGGAAATCACAGCGTTTAGTGCGTGCAACGAGCTCTGGCAATATAAACGACTTCCTTTCGGGTTGAAGTCAGCACCTGCTGTGTTCAGTAGGCTAATGATGAGTGTGTTATCGGGGTTGATAGGTCCCACAGCGTTGCTGTACCTCGATGACGTAATCGTGCTGGGAAAGTCATTAGAGGAGTACATGCACAATTTGAGGAAACTCTTGCTAAGGCTGAGGTCACACAACCTCAAAGTGAATTTCGAAAAATGCATTTTTTTTGGAGAATCGGTAACATTCCTGGGTCATACAGTGGGCCGGATGGATATCAGTCCATTGCCAGATAAAACCAGGAATATTCAAGAGTTCCCAGTTCCACGGAACTTGAGAGAGTTCTTTCTTGGGTTTGGTTAGCTTTTTGAAATCTTTTCTGGGTTTGGTTAGCTATTATCGGCGATTTATTAAAGATTTTTCAAAAATTGCAAGACCATTACATCAGATCAGTGGACTTGCAGAGTTCGTGTGGGGGAAGGAACAGCAGCAGGCGTTCCAGGTACTGAGGGCTGCTGTCAGCTCTCGCAGTATCTTGGCGCACCCAGATTTTAGCAAATCGTTTCTGCTGTATGCGGATGCTTCTGGCGCAACGATTAGTGGTGTGGTAGCTCAGGTGGATGAGCGAGGACGGGAGCGTCCCATTGCATTTTGTTCATGAGTACTATGTCCTGCAGAGAGGATCTATAGTACGATTGAGAGGGAAGCGCTAGCGTTCACAATCATATTACAATGGAACCGGTACATCTTGCTAGGACATATTTGGCTCAGAAACGATCACAAACCCCTTAAGTTTGTGTTCGAGTCCAAGGAGTCTTGTCAGCGGCTGGCACGGTGGGTCACCTCACTCAGAGTTTAACATTACAAACTTTGAACATATACCAGGGAAAAGCAATGTGGTCGCTGACGTGTTGTCAAGGTGTCACAATGTAACAGTGGTGAGTGAAAGTGGGGAGGAAGAAGTGTCGTGGAACGTGAGGGAGTTGATACGGAGTCAGGAAGGTCACCCACTGTGGGGGAAGGTAAGGAAGTTTTTGAGGGGTCAGCGTGCGGAGTTGAGGAAGTCACTTCCAGCACCAGTGGATGAGTTCGTGGTTGAAGATGAGGTGTTGTATCATCTTGGTAGGGTTTCGGGTATACGGTCTGAACCAGTATACCAGGCAGTCTTGACACCGGAGTTCCAGAGGACTGCAATGTATCTGTGTCATAACATCCCAGCAGCAGGCCATGGAGGGGAGTCCAAGACGTTGCAGAGGGGACGTCAAAGGTTCTATTGGCCATCCATGGGTAAAGATATTAAGGTCTATGTAGCCTCTTGTGACAGTTGTCTGAGGTACAAGGCACATAGGTTGGGGGCGGAACCTGTGCGTAGGTGACCGGATGCGAGTGCTCCCTTCGAGAGAGTACACACAGATCTCATTGGGCCGCTACCACAAGCTCATTCAGGGGCGAGGTACATATTTGTAGCAGTGGATGCACTCACACGGTTCACTGTGGTGAGTGCAATCCGTTCTAAGTCGGCAGAGGATGTGATCCAGGCCATGGTGGAAAGTGTGTTAACCAGGTTTCGGGCTCCTCAATAAGTTGTGTCAGACCAAGGGTCAGAGTTTATTAATCAAGTATTTTAAAGCATCGCAAGTGCTGGCATATCGGCCATCGGCGAATGGTTTGGTTGAAAGACACAATGCTGAAGTAATCAGTATTCTGCGGCATTTGGCTGCAGATGATGTGCTTGCATGGGATCAGAGTTTGTCGATGGTGGAGTCGGCGCTCAACACGGAGTTCAATAGGTCGGTGGGAGAGACCCCGCATTTTTTGTTGCATGGGTTCGATCCCCGACTTCCAGTCACGACGTTCACAAGCAAGCAACCTCCATGCTATGCGTTAGACTTCAAAAGTGTTGTCTGTAGGCGAGCAACCAAGGCATTTGACTTTGTGAAACTACATCTAAGAAAGTCGCCAGAGGTAGCAGAGGCATATTATAATGCGCGGAACAAGGTTCAAGCAAAGGTGATCAATGAGGGTGATAGGGTATTCGTGAAGCAGATGCACGCTCAGGCAGAAGGTAAGTTGGCACCCAAGTTTGTGGGGCCATGTCGGGTAATTAGCAAAAAAGAATGCAGAAGTGAAGGTTAAGGTGCTAAACACAGGGCATGTGTTCTCCTGTCACCCAGACCGCGTCTATACACTGACCGGTCAGGCAAGTGAGGAGCCATACCCGACGGGGAGAGCACACCAGTGGCTGAGGACATAGGTAGGGGTACGAGGAGTTGGCAATCAAGAGTGGATAACACAGAACAGCCTTCGCAGGACCGGGGACAAGGTCCACAGGCGACGGTGACACATCGCTATTCGACCCGCTCTCGTGGGGTCATGAACACAGAAGGAGCATAGTATGTACTGTAGAGTAGTGCATGGCCATGGTAGTTTTTGTAGAGTGTGGGGTAGTGTGTAGAGTGTGGTGTTGAGTGGTGCATGGGCATGGTAGTTTTGTAGAGTGTGGGGTAGTGTGTAGAGTGTGGTGTAGAGTAGCGTGTGTAGTGGGTGGTGTAGTGGGTGGTGTAGTGTAGTGGCGTTTGGACGCCTTTTGTCGAGTGTGGTGTTGTGGAGTACATAGCGGCACAGGAGACCAGGTGGTGGTGGGTACGGTGAGTATCAGTTTAGTGAGGTCAGGTGCGTCAGGACGCAGAGCCTGGCTGTTGAGAGACGTGGTGTTATAATGAGGGCATCAGTGGTTGGGTTGACCAGAGGTGATGGTGTGTCGGAATGGGTAAGTCTTATGGATAAGATTACAATGTAGAATTTCAAAAAATCAGGTGGTGGTGGTTGCAGTGGACGAGCCAAGTAGATATACTAATTTCTCATTAATTAAGTTGTTACAGGAATCTCGCTAGAGGCGAGGCAGTGGCAGTATTTGACATGTCGGTGACCTTAGTGACATGTCGGTGACTTTAGTGACATAAGTCGGAAATTATTTTAATGAGGTATTTATTGTGATAATATATGTGTATGTATATATATTACCTCATCGGCACCATTACTGAGTGTTAGGGTTGAGAAGGTCCTCCGGATCATGTCACAGAGCTTCAGATAGAGTAGAAGGGAAGCCATGACGCTACACTCAGTTTAACTCTAGGAAAGAAGGGGGGGAGGAAGTGAAGCTAACGCGACATTATAGGCGAAATTCGCCCCTGACATCAAAGCAGGGATAAGGGCCATTGCAGCTGCGCTCAGGCTATATACGGGGGAGAGAGTAAGGAGCCGAGGGGGTGTCATGTAATAATGGGATCGAGCCAGGGGCCTCAGAGGGAATATTTTGCAGATACAGCGGTCGGGAAGGTGTGAATACAGGTGGACACACTCTGGGCAGATGGACAGAGTAATGTGCTACAGCTTTGGAGAGCACAGCCAGGAAGGATGACCAGAGAGCTGTGAGGTATCTACAGCGTTCTGGGGTTGGTGCCATGGAACGAGACGGCAGCATAGACCCGAGGGGACATGACCCTGGGGTAGGACTCTCCGTTGCTCTGGAGGCCAGGATCACGTTAGCTCAGGGCAACGATGGGCCATTGACAACATTCACCAGGCTGGACAGCCTGGGTTCTGTCTGGGTCATGGAGGATCTATTAATTAGCCACCATTGGAGACGAAGATACGAGAAGTGATGCGGCCATTTGTGGATAAGGCCAGTGAAACATTGTGGGTGTCAATTGTAAGCCCTTATGTCAACAGTACAGGGCAAGATGTTAAATTGTTATTAACTTGTTACTAAGGATGAAGAACCTTAGATGTATATGTGTTGTGTACATATTAATGACTAGTGTCATTTTGTTTAAGTGCCAGCATCCTGGTCCATGTAATTTTATGGTTATGTTTGTATGTAATTATATGTCAGCAGTTTAGGTATATGTGCATTGTGGGGGATGGGAAAAAATTACAGACTATTTTACCTGTTATGATGTGAATTTAATGTACATGTTGTAGAAGTGTTCAGAGTCATGTAGGGGAAAATTTAAATTAGTTCATCGTGTGTATGATGAACTTATTGGATGAATTTTTAGTTGTACATATATGCTGGGTGCATCCTCCAGGTCCTTGCACCAACGGAACCATTGCAATGATGCATATGGGGACATATGCGTGTTTAAGGAGGGGAGTGGTGTTGTAATCCACAAGTTAGGAGGGATTATCATCTAGAGAATCATTACTACAACACTTAAAGAATGAGGACTGGAAGTATATGAATGTATATGTAAACATACTACTGTCACATATCCAAGAAAGGTCAAGGGATTAAGACCGCAGCTGCTTAGCCAAACTAATAATTCCTGGGAAGAGGATTCAGGCTTCTAGGAACAAGGCTGAATCCAAGGCTACCGCTTCTAGGGATAAGGTTAATCGGATTATACCTTCCTGGAGAGGCGTGGTGAAATGTTTGAGGCCATGGCTGACTGAAGACAGTCTGGATGTGGGAGTGGAACTGGCAAGTCCTCCGAGGTCTCCATCTGTGGCAGCAACGAAGTGTAGCAGACAGCTATGCGAGAGCCTGATGTGATCTTAGTGACCAAGTTAAGTCTGCAGTATGTGAGTATTGAATGAAAGACTAACCGGGTGTGGAGCGTTGTAGTAATCATTCAGTATTAGGGACTTAGGCGGAAGTTACGAGTGTGGGTGGTGACCGCGGAGGTCAAGTGGGTTATGGGTATTGGGAGTTTGACTAAATAGAATACGTTAATATGTTATTGTTTGTCAGAGTCTATTCTTTATAATTAAATGAGAAATCCCGACGGCCTTTAAATATCTTCCATATGTTCACTCATTGTGTTCCAGTACAAACCTAGTGGTACGCCTCAAGGGTCTGGTGTGTGTAGGAGTACATGGTGGTGGGAACGGTTGCTGAAGTGTTATGTGTGGTGTAATCGTTGTGTTCGGAATGAACCAGGGCTCAGCGTCACGATTGTAGTGTTTGGGGGTGGGGGTAGTGGTTGGGGGTGGGGATGAGGGAGAAGGGTGGGAGGGGGGTAGTGGTTGGGGATGAGGAAGAAGGGTGGTGGGTAGTGGTTGGGAGTGGGGGATGAGGGAGAAAGGTGGGGGGGGGTAGTGGTTAGGGGTGGGGATGTGGGAGAAGGGTGGTGGGGAGTTAGTGGTTGGGGGTGGGGATGAGGGAGAAGGGTGGGGGGGTAGTGGTTGGGGGTGGGGATGAGGGAGAAGGGTGGGGGAGGGGTAGTGGTTGGGGGTGGGGATGTGGGAGAATGTTGGGGGGGGGGGTAGTAGTTGTGGGTGGGGATGAGGGAGAAGGGTGGTGGGGGGTAGTGGTTAGGGGTGGGAATGAGGAGGGAGAAGGGTGGGGGGGTAGTGGTTGGGGGTGGGGATGAGGGAGAAGGGTGGGGGAGGGGAAGTGGTTGGGGGAGGGGATGAGGGAGAAGGGTGGGGGGGGTAGTGGTTGAGGTTCGGGGATGAGGGAGAAGGGTGGGGGAGGGGTAGTGGTTGAGGTAGGGGATGAGGGAGAAGGGTGGGGGAGGGGTAGTGGTTGGGGGAGGGGTAGTGGTTGAGGTAGGGGATGAGGGAGAAGGGTGGGGGAGGGGTAGTTTTTTTTTTTTTTTTTTTTTTACATGCAGAGCATGCAAATTAAATACAATAAAAATACAGAATACATAAAGGAAAACAATAGACCACCGGCCAGAAGGGCCGACAGCCGAGCACAACAAAACAGCACACAAGAAAAACATGAAAAATACAGCATACATCAAAACATAAAACAGAATACAATGGCAATCCAGCAATCACAGTACAAAACAACACCTCCAAAAAACAAAACATACAACAAGAGGCAACAGGTAAAGCAACAAAAAATCAATACATTAACGCCCCGTAACAAAAGGAGAGGCCAATTACAATAAAAAAGCAGGCAAAAACACAAGTCACTAAACACCGGCCTGAAGGGCCAACATCAAAAACACAAGAAAACAAAAGAAAAATAAAACACACAGCAAGCACACAGACTACGAAAACATCTCATACTTGTCCGGCTACTCTTCCGCCGGGAAGCGAATACAGTACGCTTCCCAAAGTAACATAATGTCCTCCGAAACATGGTCACTATTGAGCGTACGAGGATCGGGCATTAACTCTGGCACACCCACAATAAAACACTTAGCCCGACGAATCCAGATGGTAGAAGGGCACCACGGAGCAGGACGCACACGGTCAACAATTTCAAAATGCAACGGATGGTCAGCATCCATCGCCACTCCGGAGGCCAAGATGAGAGGGAGAGGCTCCTTCCCAAGAGGCCGGGCAATGGGCAGCACACTGGGAGCCTCCTCAGCTGCCTCACAGGGCTCCTCGGCAACCACTGAACGTTGCACCTGCCGGGACCCCCCACGCTTGGCATCCTTTTTCAGCATCAGCTTGATGCCTCGGCTCGCACCAGGATCCACACCATCCACGCCCGTAGGAGCAACCACCTCCCACTGCGGAGAACCTTCTGCAGGAGAAAGAACAGGAGGTAAATTAGACGCACAATCATCGTCAACAGCCGACACATGGACATCAGCCACCACCAGCGTCGTAGAGCACGAGGCACTCGGAACCGCCACACCATCTCCCGAAGCTCCACCCGCGTCGTAGTCCTCCATATCAGCCCAAGCAGTAGAAGAGCGCCTAGAACGCTTGGGCACTGGCCGCACATCCTCACAACCGGAGGCGGACCCAGAACCACGGCCCTCACGAACCGGGCGAACCGACGCCCGTCGCAGTACTGCAGCAGCCTCAACCACATGGGGAACCGGGCCGCACACAACAGGATGCTCCGCAGCACCCCCAACACCTAACACAGCCGGAACACCTGGCGAGGGCGCAGGACCAGGCGCAGCAGCAGGAGTCGAGGAAGACGCAGATGCACTCGGCTGAGGGGCAACAAGCACCGGGGGCATGTCGGGTGACGCAGGAGGGGCCGCATCAGCAGCGACTGGGACCTGCTCCACTTCATCTCCGGAATCCACGCCCTGAGGGAGCGGCGGGAAATCCTCCTCCCGGAATAAGTTAACGGGTGCAGCAGGTGTCTCAGAGCACCCGGCAGCCTGATGCCCCAACTGGCCACACCGGAAACAAGTACGGGGCTGCCGGGCATAGTACACCCGAACGTAGTAGCCCAGCAGCCGGACAGAAGATGGGATATCCGACCGCAGGCGCATACCTAATGTACGGACATTCGTCTGCTTCCCAGCATACTTCCCCGAGGACAGCTTGTTCACCCGCACACTGATGACTGCACCATACCTCCCGAAGAAGCGCCGGAGAAGGTTTTCAGGGAACTCCAGGGGCGCACCGTGCACACTGACATATGTCAGGGCACCACTTCGGTCCGATATCGTAACGGAGCCGGCGCCATCCGGCAACTGCAATGAACGCCCCTCGTTCCGCCGGAGGAAGTCCCGATACTCCTCCCCCACGAACTTGACAATCACCCGGTGAGCCGTAACAAGCTCAACGCCATACACAGCTTCCACCGGGACACGAAGCATGTCACACATAACTAACTCAACGGCGGGATAACCAGCCTTACACGTGAATTCCAGTCCCACGGAATTTTCCCTCAACACAGGAGGAATAGCTAGGCCCCCCATGGCAAAACGGCCACGTCAGCACGCAGCCAGGCAGGCAACAACACTGGACAGGGAGGGTAAGAGACCCCCACACCCCCTGCCGGCGAAAAAACTGCAACCTCCCCAAACTGCCGGAGTGTTCAGACGACACGTCTTCACCCTACGGCTGCTCAGGTGGAACTCCCGGGGGAGGGGTAGTGGTTGGGGGTGGGGATGAGGGAGAAGGGTGGGGGGTTGTGGTTGGGGGAGGGGATAAGAGAGAAGGGGGGGAG
>NC_091152.1:56022683-56074547 GCF_040958095.1 Procambarus clarkii | reverse complement strand
GTGTCACACATCCCCTGTGTGTCACACCCCCCCCCTGTGTGTCACACCGCCCCACCTGAGTGTCACACCACCCCACCTGTGTGTCACACTACCCCACCTGTGTGTCACACCACTCCACCTGTGTGTCACACCACTCCAACTGTGTGTCACACCACCCGCACCTGTGTGTCACACCACCCGCACCTGTGTGTCACACCACCCCCACCTGTGTGTCACACCACCCCACCTGTGTTTCACACCCCCCACCTGTGTTTCACACCCCCCACCTGTGTGTCACACCACCCCCACCTGTGTGTCACACCACCCCACCTGTGTGCCACACGACCCCACCTGTGTGTCACACCACCCCACCTGTGTGTCACACCACCCCACCTGTGTGTCACACCACTCCACCTGTGTGTCACACCACCCCACCTGTTCACACCTCCCCACCCTGTGTGTGTCACACCACACCCACCTGTGTGTATCACACCACCCCCCACCTGTGTGTCACACCACCCCACATGTGTGTCACACAACCCCCACCTGTGTGTCACACCGCCCCCACCTGTGTGCCACACACCCCCACCTGTATGTCACCCCCCCCACCTGTGTGTCACACCTCCCCCACCTGTGTGTCACACCCCCCCTGTGTGTCACACCACCCCACCTGTGTGTCACACCGCCCCACCTGTGTGTCACACCGCCCCACCTGTGTGTCACACCACCCCCACCTGTGTGTCACATCGCCCCACCTGTGTGTCACACCACTCCACCTGTGTGTCACACCACTCCACCTGTGTGTCACACCACCCCACCTGTGTGTGTCACACCACCCCCACCTGTGTGTCACACCACCCCACCTGTATGTCACACCACCCCACCTGTGTTTGTCACACCACCCCACCTGTGTGTCACACCTCCCCCACCTGTGTGTCACCCCCCCCTGTGTGTCACACCACCCCACCTGTGTGTCACACCACCCCACCTGAGTGTCACACCACCCCACCTGTGTTTGTCACACCACCCCACCCGTGTGTCACACCACCCCACCTGTGTGTCACACCACCCCACCTGTGTGTCTCACACCACCCCACCTGTGTGTCACTCCACCCCACCTGTGTGTGTCACACCACTCCACCTGTGTGTGTGTCACACCACCCCACCTGTGTGTGTGTGTCACACCACCCCCACCTGTGTGTGTCACACCACCCCCACCTGTGTGTCACACCACCCCCACCTGTGTCACACCACCCCCACCTGTGTGTCACACCACCCCACCTGTGTCTGTCACACCACCCCACCTGTGTGTGTCACACCACCCCACCTGTGTGTCACACCACCCCCACCTCTGTGTGTCACACCACCCCACCTGTGTGTGTGTCACACCACCCCACCTGTGTCACACCACCCCCACCTGTGTGTCACACCACTCCACCTGTGTGTCACACCACCCCCACCTGTGTGTCACACCACCCCACCTTTGTGTCACACCACCCCACCTGTGTGTTACACCACCCCACCTGTGAGTGTTACACCACCCCCACCTGTGTGTGCCACACCACCCCCACCTGTGTGTCACACCACCCCACCTGTGTGTCACACCATACCCACCTGTGTGTCACACTATCTCGGAGCCCATTATGTCTGTACGTGACATAATGGGCTCCACACCTCCATCAGGGCGGAAGAAGTCCGCTGGACTGAAATTTAATTGTAATATTAATTATGAAATTGTCTACACAGCGATCTCTGAAGTATTACAGATCAAGCTGGAGGAAGTGGTTGGCTTTCAAATGCTTCACGGCAACTGGATGGTGAAGACTGAAAACAGTGTGACATTTTCTTAGTTTCTGTGGAAGTATTATGATGATCTTATCACTTCGCCATATTACTGAAAAATGCGATAAATGAAAACTGGTTCGATTTCAATAAAACGTTTTTGACTAGTAGTATGTAAAATTTGGTTCAACTGCCCCAGGACTCAGGATCGTAGCATAAATAGGAAGGGAGAAAAAAATATTGAATTATGTGTTGAAAATTTTCCAAAATGGTCAAAAATTAATATCAACCAAAAGGGTTAACTGAAATCATGTCTATGACTCTAAGCTATCACAATAGCATATAATAAAGTATTTTAATATTTAGTTTTATGGCAATAACAAAAACAAAACAAAAATTGGAGATTTTTTTTCTCTATTTTTTTTTCAATTTTTTATATCAGCCGATTTGCATGAAACTTATTCTTATGTTCTGTAAGGTGTATATCTGTAAGGATGCAAATTTTGGAAGAAATTGGTGCAAGTCAACTTAACAACAGGAGGCAGAATCTTTGATCTTATTTATTGTCAATAAACATAAAATTACTTCACAGCTTTCATTTTTTTCAATTTACATAAAATTTACATCTTATATGTAGAGTTTACGTCTCTACAGTCTGTATAAAGCACTTTTTTCCTAGGTTCATTTATTAATTTCATACTTCATTTTCAAAAATGAAATATTGGCATATATTTTTGGGGAGCTTTGACTACTTGTATTAGTAAAACTAAACATATTTTGAATAATCCTTTCAATACAAAGACTTTATTTTATGCTAATGTATTAGATGAGTGTCATAGAAATGATTTCATATGAAACTTGTTTGTGAAATTTATTGAAAATGTGTAAAATTCGTTGGAAAAAAACAAAAAATCAATAACTCCCTTTTTATTTAGGGTGCGATACTGAAACATAGAACAGTTGCAGTCCTTCTTATATACAACTAGTAAAAAAAGTTTGGTTGACATTAAACAACATTTAAAAATCGTGTCATATGGGTCCTTTGCCTAATAGGAAAGGGTCGGGACAAGTGAAAAATTTGTGAATGAGGTTTACATATTTTTCTGTGAGGGATGTGCTCTTTGAAATGTTGAATGGGACTATTGCTAACATTCTTGGACAGTGTGGAAAAGTGGACATTGTTCGTCTGAATAAGCATGCCTTTGGTACAGCCAAATAATTTTTTTATTGGAACTAGAACAGTAAAAATGGAACTTAACCGAAATATTCCTTTATCAGTGTAAGTGGTGGACAACAACAGTGACTTTATTTACAGTGGACAGCCGAAAACTTGCTCTTAGTGTGAGCGTGTGGGTCACCTTCTTGCCGCCTGCCAAGTGGAGGTTGCAGACCGTATTAACATTTTTCATGAAAACTTTCTCCCAAATGCCTGGGAAGAATATACCTGACCCGGCCCACACTGAGGCAGGTGCTACAGTACCAGGCGGAGTGTACCTGACCCGGCCCACACTGAGGCAGGTGCTACAGTACCAGGCGGAGTGTACCTGACCCGGCCCACACTGAGGCAGGTGCTACAGTACCAGGCGGAGTGTACCTGACCCGGCCCACACTGAGGCAGGTGCTACAGTACCAGGCGGAGTGTACCTGACCCGGCCCACACTGAGGCAGGTGCTACAGTACCAGGCGGAGTGTACCTGACCCGGCCCACACTGAGGCAGGTGCTACAGTACCAGGCGGAGTGTACCTGACCCGGCCTACACTGAGGCAGGTGCTACAGTACCAGGCGGAGTGTACCTGACCCGGCCCACACTGAGGCAGGTGCTACAGTACCAGGCGGAGTGTACCTGACCCGGCCCACACTGAGGCAGGTGCTACAGTACCAGGCAGAGTGTACCTGACCCGGCCCACACTGAGGCAGGTGCTACAGTACCAGGCGGAGTGTACCTGACTCGGCCCACACTGAGGCAGGTGCTACAGTACCAGGCGGAGTGTACCTGACCCGGCCCACACTGAGGCAGGTGCTACAGTACCAGGCGGAGTGTACCTGACCCGGCCCACACTGAGGCAGGTGCTACAGTACCAGGCGGAGTGTACCTGACCCGGCCCACACTGAGGCAGGTGCTACAGTACCAGGCGGAGTGTACCTGACCCGGCCCACACTGAGGCAGGTGCTGCAGTACCAGGCGAAGTGTACCTGACCCGGCCCACACTGAGGCAGGTGCTACAGTACCAGGTGGAGTGTACCTGACCCGGCCCACACTGAGGCAGGTGCTACAGTACCAGGCAGAGTGTACCTGACCCGGCCCACACTGAGGCAGGTGCTACAGTACCAGGCGGAGTGTACCTGACCCGGCCCACACTGAGGCAGGTGCTACAGTACCAGGCGAAGTGTACCTGACCCGGCCCACACTGAGGCAGGTGCTACAGTACCAGGCGGAGAGGATAACACAACCCACAACTCTGCTAGTGAGACGACTCCGGCAGTGTTTCCTGGTGTGAGTACAGGGCACTGACGGAGACTTGGTTCAGGACGGTATAAGTGAAGCGGTCCAGGACGCTCTGTCAGAGGTAGTCCGTCCTGTTGACTGTGAGGTAGTCCGTCCTGGTGACGGTGAGGTATAGTCCGTCCTGGTGACGGTGAGGTAGTCCGTCCTGGTGACGGTGAGGTATAGTCCGTCCTGGTGACTGTGAGGTAGTCCGTCCTGGTGACTGTGAGGTATAGTCCGTCCTGGTGACGGTGAGGTAGTCCGTCCTGGTGACGCTGAGGTAGTCCGTCCTGGTGACTGTGAGGTAGTCCGTCCTGGTGACGCTGAGGTAGTCCGTCCTGGTGACGGTGAGGTATTGTCCGTCCTGGTGACGGTGAGGTAGTCCGTCCTGGTGACGGTGAGGTAGTCCGTACTGGTGACGGTGAGGTAGTCCGTCCAGGTGACGCTGAGGTAGTCCGTCCTGGTGACGGTGAGGTAGTCCGTCCTGGTGACGGTGAGGTAGTCCGTCCTGGTGACGGTGAGGTAATGTCCGTCCTGGTGACGGTGAGGTAGTCCCTCCTGGTGACTGTGAGGTATTGTCCGTCCTGGTGACGGTGAGGTAGTCCGTCCTGGTGACGCTGAGGTAGTCCGTCCCGGTGACGGTGAGGTAGTCCGTCCTGGTGACGGTGAGGTAGTCCGTCCTGGTGACGGTGAGGTTGTCCGTCCTGGTGACGGTGAGGTATTGTCCGTCCTAGTGACGGTGAGGTAGTCTGTCCTGGGGACGGTGAGGTAGTCCGTCCTGGTGACGCTGAGGTAGTCCGTCCCGGTGACGGTGAGGTAGTCCGTCCTGGTGACGGTGAGGTAGTCCGTCCTGGTGACAGTGAGGTATTGTCCGTCCTGGTGACGGTGAGGTAGTCTGTCCTGGGGACGGTGAGGTAGTCCGTCCTGGTGACGCTGAGGTAGTCCGTCCCGGTGACGGTGAGGTATAGTCCGTCCTGGTGACGGTGAGGTAGTCTGTCCTGGGGACGGTGAGGTAGTCCGTCCTGGTGACGCTGAGGTAGTCCGTCCTGGTGACGGTGAGGTTGTCCGTCCCGGTGACGGTGAGGTATAGTCCGTCCTGGTGACGGTGAGGTAGTCCGTCCTGGTGACGGTGAGTTAGTCTGTCCTGGGGACGGTGAGGTAGTCTGTCCTGGGGACGCTGAGGTAGTCCGTCCTGGTGACGCTGAGGTAGTCCGTCCCAGTGACGGTGAGGTAGTCCGTCCTGGTGACAGTGAGGTATTGTCCGTCCTGGTGACGGTGAGGTAGTCTGTCCTGGGACGGTGAGGTAGTCCGTCCTGGTGACGCTGAGGTAGTCCGTCCCGGTGACGGTGAGGTAGTCCGTTACATGTGACGGTGAGGTAATCCGTCCTGGTGACGCTGAGGTAGTCCGTCCCAGTGACGGTGAGGTAGTCCGTCCCAGTGACGGTGAGGTAATCCGTCCTGGTGACGCTGAGGTAGTCCGTCCCAGTGACGGTGAGGTAGTCCGTCCCAGTGACGCTGAGGTAGTCCGTCCCAGTGACGGTGAGGTAATCCGTCCTGGTGACGGTGAGGTAGTCCGTCCTGGTGACGGTGAGGTAGTCCGTCCTGGTGACGGTGAGGTAATGTCCGTCCTGGTGACGGTGAGGTAGTCCGTCCTGGTGACGGTGAGGTAGTCCGTCCTGGTGACAGTGAGGTATTGTCCGTCCTGGTGACGGTGAGGTAGTCTGTCCTGGGGACGGTGAGGTAGTCCGTCCTGGTGACGGTGAGGTAGTCTGTCCTGGGGACGGTGAGGTAGTCCGTCCTGGTGACGCTGAGGTAGTCCGTCCCGGTGACGGTGAGGTATAGTCCGTCCTGGTGACGGTGAGGTAGTCTGTCCTGGGGACGGTGAGGTAGTCCGTCCTGGTGACGCTGAGGTAGTCCGTCCTGGTGACGGTGAGGTAGTCCGTCCCGGTGACGGTGAGGTATAGTCCGTCCTGGTGACGGTGAGGTAGTCCGTCCTGGTGACGGTGAGTTAGTCTGTCCTGGGGACGGTGAGGTAGTCTGTCCTGGGGACGCTGAGGTAGTCCGTCCTGGTGACGCTGAGGTAGTCCGTCCCAGTGACGGTGAGGTAGTCCGTCCTGGTGACAGTGAGGTATTGTCCGTCCTGGTGACGGTGAGGTAGTCTGTCCTGGGACGGTGAGGTAGTCCGTCCTGGTGACGCTGAGGTAGTCCGTCCCGGTGACGGTGAGGTAGTCCGTTACATGTGACGGTGAGGTAATCCGTCCTGGTGACGCTGAGGTAGTCCGTCCCAGTGACGGTGAGGTAGTCCGTCCCAGTGACGGTGAGGTAATCCGTCCTGGTGACGCTGAGGTAGTCCGTCCCAGTGAGGGTGAGGTAGTCCGTCCCAGTGACGCTGAGGTAGTCCGTCCCAGTGACGGTGAGGTAATCCGTCCTGGTGACGGTGAGGTAGTCCGTCCCAGTGACGGTGAGGTAATCCGTCCTGGTGACGGTGAGGTAATGTCCGTCCTGGTGACGGTGAGGTAGTCCGTCCTGGTGACGGTGAGGTAGTCCGTCCTGGTGACGGTGAGGTATTGTCCGTCCTGGTGACGGTGAGGTAGTCTGTCCTGGGGACGGTGAGGTAGTCCGTCCTGGTGACGCTGAGGTAGTCCGTCCCGGTGACGGTGAGGTATAGTCCGTCCTGGTGACGGTGAGGTAGTCTGTCCTAGGGACGGTGAGGTAGTCCGTCCTGGTGACGCTGAGGTAGTCCGTCCTGGTGACGGTGAGGTAGTCCGTCCCGGTGACGGTGAGGTATAGTCCGTCCTGGTGACGGTGAGGTAGTCCGTCCTGGTGACGGTGAGTTAGTCTGTCCTGGGGACGGTGAGGTAGTCTGTCCTGGGGACGCTGAGGTAGTCCGTCCTGGTGACGCTGAGGTAGTCCGTCCCAGTGACGGTGAGGTAGTCCGTCCTGGTGACAGTGAGGTATTGTCCGTCCTGGTGACGGTGAGGTAGTCTGTCCTGGGACGGTGAGGTAGTCCGTCCTGGTGACGCTGAGGTAGTCCGTCCCGGTGACGGTGAGGTAGTCCGTTACATGTGACGGTGAGGTAATCCGTCCTGGTGACGCTGAGGTAGTCCGTCCCAGTGACGGTGAGGTAGTCCGTCCCAGTGACGGTGAGGTAATCCGTCCTGGTGACGCTGATGTAGTCCGTCCCAGTGACGGTGAGGTAGTCCGTCCCAGTGACGCTGAGGTAGTCCGTCCCAGTGACGGTGAGGTAATCCGTCCTGGTGACGGTGAGGTAGTCCGTCCCAGTGACGGTGAGGTAATCCGTCCTGGTGACGGTGAGGTAGTCCGTCCCAGTGTCGGTGAGGTAGTCCGTCCCAGTGACGCTGAGGTAGTCCGTCCTGATGACGGTGAGGAAGTCCGTCCTGGTGACGGTGAGGTATAGTCCGTCCTGATGACGGTGAGGTAGTCCGTCCTGGTGACGGTGAGGTAGTCCGTCCTGGTGACGCTGAGGTAGTCCGTCCTGGTGACGGTGAGGTAGTCCGTCCTGGTGACGGTGAGGTATAGTCCGTCCCAGTGACGGTGAGGTAGTCCGTCCTGGTGACGGTGAGGTAGTCCGTCCTGGTGACGGTGAGGTAGTCCGTCCTGGTGACGGTGAGGTAGTCCGTCCTGGTGACGGTGAGGTATTGTCCGTCCTGGTGACGGTGAGGTATTGTCCGTCCTGGTGACGGTGAGGTAGTTCGTCCTGGTGACGGTGAGGTAGTCCGTCCTGGTGACGGTGAGGTAGTCCGTCCTGGTGACGGTGAGGTATTGTCCGTCCTGGTGACGGTGAGGTAGTCCGTCCTGGTGACTGTGAGGTATTGTCCGTCCTGGTGACGGTGAGGTATTGTCCGTCCTGGTGACGGTGAGGTAGTCCGTCCTGGTGACGCTGAGGTAGTCCGTCCCGGTGACGGTGAGGTAGTCCGTCCTGGTGACGGTGAGGTAGTCCGTCCTGGTGACGGTGAGGTAGTCCGTCCTGGTGACGGTGAGGTATTGCCCGTCCTGGTGACGGTGAGGTAGTCTGTCCTGGGGACGGTGAGGTAATCCGTCCTGGTGACGCTGAGGTAGTCCGTCCCGGTGACGGTGAGGTAGTCCGTCCTGGTGACGGTGAGGTAGTCCGTCCTGGTGACAGTGAGGTATTGTCCGTCCTGGTGACGGTGAGGTAGTCTGTCCTGGGGACGGTGAGGTAGTCCGTCCTGGTGACGCTGAGGTAGTCCGTCCCGGTGACGGTGAGGTAATCCGTCCTGGTGACGGTGAGGTAGTCTGTCCTGGGGACGGTGAGGTAGTCCGTCCTGGTGACGCTGAGGTAGTCCGTCCTGGTGACGGTGAGGTAGTCCGTCCCTGTGACGGTGAGGTATAGTCCGTCCTGGTGACGGTGAGGTAATCCGTCCTGGTGACGGTGAGGTAGTCTGTCCTGGGGACGGTGAGGTAGTCTGTCCTGGGGACGGTGAGGTAGTCCGTCCTGGTGACGCTGAGGTAGTCCGTCCCAGTGACGGTGAGGTAGTCCGTCCCAGTGACGGTGAGGTAGTCCGTCCCAGTGACGCTGAGGTAGTCCGTCCTGATGACGGTGAGGTAGTCCGTCCTGGTGACGGTGAGGTATAGTCCGTCCTGATGACGGTGAGGTAGTCCGTCCTGGTGACGGTGAGGTAGTCCGTCCTGGTGACGCTGAGGTAGTCCGTCCTGGTGACGGTGAGGTAGTCCGTCCTGGTAACGGTGAGGTATAGTCCGTCCCAGTGACGGTGAGGTAGTCCGTCCTGGTGACGGTGAGGTAGTCCGTCCTGGTGACTGTGAGGTAGTCCGTCCTGGTGACGGTGAGGTAGTCCGTCCTGGTGACGGTGAGGTAGTCCGTCCTGGTGACGGCGAGGTAGTCCGTCCCGGTGACGGTGAGGTATAGTCCGTCCTGGTGACGGTGAGGTAGTCCGTCCTTGTGACGGTGAGGTAGTCCGTCCCGGTGACGGTGAGGTATAGTCCGTCCTGGTGACGGTGAGGTAGTCCGTCCTTGTGACGGTGAGGTAGTCCGTCCTGGTGACGGTGAGGTAGTCCGTCCTGGTGACGGTGAGGTATAGTCCGTCCTGGTGACGGTGAGGTAGTCCGTCCCAGTGACGGTGAGGTTGTCCGTCCCAGTGACGGTGAGGTAGTCCGTCCCGGTGACGGTGAGGTAGTCCGTCCCGGTGACGGTGAGGTAGTCCGTCCCGGTGACGGTGAGGTAGTCCGTCCCGGTGACGGTGAGGTAGTCCGTCCTGATGACGGTGACGTAGTCCGTCCTGGTGACGGTGAGGTAGTCCGTCCCGGTGACGGTGAGGTAGTCCGTCCTGATGACGGTGAGGTAGTCCGTCCTGGTGACGGTGAGGTAGTCCGTCCCGGTGACGGTGAGGTATATTCCGTCCCAGTGACGGTGAGGTAGTCCGTCCTGGTGACGGTGAGGTAGTCCGTCCCGGTGACGGTGAGGTATAGTCCGTCCTGGTGACGGTGAGGTAGTCCGTCCTGGTGACGGTTAGGTAGTCCGTCCTGGTGACGGTGAGGTTTAGTCCGTCCTGGTGACTGTGAGGTAGTCCGTCCTGGTGACGGTGAGGTATAGTCCGTCCTGGTGACGGTGAGGTAGTCCGTCCCAGTGACGGTGAGGTAGTCCGTCCCGGTGACGCTGAGGTAGTCCGTCCTGGTGACGGTGAGGTATAGTCCGTCCTGGTGACGGTGAGGTAGTCCGTCCTGGTGACGGTGAGGTAGTCCGTCCCGGTGACGGTGAGGTAGTCCGTCCTGGTGACGGTGAGGTAGTCCGTCCTGGTGACGGTGAGGTAGTCCGTCCCGGTGACACTGAGGTAGTCCGTCCTGGTGACGGTGAGGTAGTCCGTCCCGCTGACGCTGAGGTAGTCCGTCCTGGTGACGGTGAGGTAGTCCGTCCCGGTGACGCTGAGGTAGTCCGTCCTGGTGACGGTGAGGTAGTCCGTCCTTGTGACGGTGAGGTAGTCCGTCCTGGTGACGGTGAGGTAGTCCGACCTGGTGACGGTGAGGTATAGTCCGTCCTGGTGACGGTGAGGTAGTCCGTCCCAGTGACGGTGAGGTAGTCCGTCCCAGTGACGGTGAGGTAGTCCGTCCCGGTGACTGTGAGGTAGTCCATCCTTGTGACGGTGAGGTAGTCCGTCCTGGTGACGGTGAGGTAGTCCGTCCTGGTGACGGTGAGGTATAGTCCGTCCTGGTGACGGTGAGGTAGTCTGTCCCAGTGACGGTGAGGTTGTCCGTCCCAGTGACGGTGAGGTAGTCCGTCCCGGTGACGGTGAGGTAGTCCGTCCCGGTGACGGTGAGGTAGTCCGTCCCGGTGACGGTGAGGTAGTCCGTCCTGATGACGGTGAGGTAGTCCGTCCTGGTGACGGTGAGGTAGTCCGTCCCGGTGACGGTGAGGTAGTCCGTCCCGGTGACGCTGAGGTAGTCCGTCCTGGTGACGGTGAGGTATAGTCCGTCCTGGTGACGGTGAGGTAGTCCGTCCTGGTGACGGTGAGGTAGTCCGTCCCGGTGACGGTGAGGTAGTCCGTCCTGGTGTCGGTGAGGTAGTCCGTCCTGGTGACGGTGAGGTAGTCCGTCCCGGTGACGCTGAGGTAGTCCGTCCTGGTGACGGTGAGGTAGTCCGTCCCGGTGACGGTGAGGTATAGTCCGTCCTGGTGACGGTGAGGTAGTCCGTCCTGGTGACGGTGAGTTAGTCTGTCCTGGGGACGGTGAGGTAGTCTGTCCTGGGGACGCTGAGGTAGTCCGTCCTGGTGACGCTGAGGTAGTCCGTCCCAGTGACGGTGAGGTAGTCCGTCCTGGTGACAGTGAGGTATTGTCCGTCCTGGTGACGGTGAGGTAGTCTGTCCTGGGACGGTGAGGTAGTCCGTCCTGGTGACGCTGAGGTAGTCCGTCCCGGTGACGGTGAGGTAGTCCGTTACATGTGACGGTGAGGTAATCCGTCCTGGTGACGCTGAGGTAGTCCGTCCCAGTGACGGTGAGGTAGTCCGTCCCAGTGACGGTGAGGTAATCCGTCCTGGTGACGCTGAGGTAGTCCGTCCCAGTGACGGTGAGGTAGTCCGTCCCAGTGACGCTGAGGTAGTCCGTCCCAGTGACGGTGAGGTAATCCGTCCTGGTGACGGTGAGGTAGTCCGTCCCAGTGACGGTGAGGTAATCCGTCCTGGTGACGGTGAGGTAGTCCGTCCCAGTGTCGGTGAGGCAGTCCGTCCCAGTGACGCTGAGGTAGTCCGTCCTGATGACGGTGAGGTAGTCCGTCCTGGTGACGGTGAGGTATAGTCCGTCCTGATGACGGTGAGGTAGTCCGTCCTGGTGACGGTGAGGTAGTCCGTCCTGGTGACGCTGAGGTAGTCCGTCCTGGTGACGGTGAGGTAGTCCGTCCTGGTGACGGTGAGGTATAGTCCGTCCCAGTGACGGTGAGGTAGTCCGTCCTGTTGACGGTGAGGTAGTCCGTCCTGGTGACGGTGAGGTAGTCCGTCCTGGTTACGGTGAGGTAGTCCGTCCTGGTGACGGTGAGGTATTGTCCGTCCTGGTGACGGTGAGGTATTGTCCGTCCTGGTGACGGTGAGGTAGTCCGTCCTGGTGACGGTGAGGTAGTCCGTCCTGGTGACGGTGAGGTAGTCCGTCCTGGTGACGGTGAGGTAGTCCGTCCTGGTGACTGTGAGGTATTGTCCGTCCTGGTGACGGTGAGGTAGTCCGTCCTGGTGACGCTGAGGTAGTCCGTCCCGGTGACGGTGAGGTAGTCCGTCCTGGTGACGGTGAGGTAGTCCGTCCTGGTGACGGTGAGGTAGTCCGTCCTGGTGACGGTGAGGTATTGCCCGTCCTGGTGACGGTGAGGTAGTCTGTCCTGGGGACGGTGAGGTAGTCCATCCTGGTGACGCTGAGGTAGTCCGTCCCGGTGACGGTGAGGTAGTCCGTCCTGGTGACGGTGAGGTAGTCCGTCCTGGTGACAGTGAGGTATTGTCCGTCCTGGTGACGGTGAGGTAGTCTGTCCTGGGGACGGTGAGGTAGTCCGTCCTGGTGACGCTGAGGTAGTCCGTCCCGGTGACGGTGAGGTAATCCGTCCTGGTGACGGTGAGGTAGTCTGTCCTGGGGACGGTGAGGTAGTCCGTCCTGGTGACGCTGAGGTAGTCCGTCCTGGTGACGGTGAGGTAGTCCGTCCCTGTGACGGTGAGGTATAGTCCGTCCTGGTGACGGTGAGGTAATCCGTCCTGGTGACGGTGAGGTAGTCTGTCCTGGGGACGGTGAGGTAGTCTGTCCTGGGGACGGTGAGGTAGTCCGTCCTGGTGACGCTGAGGTAGTCCGTCCTGGTGACAGTGAGGTATTGTCCGTCCTGGTGACGGTGAGGTAGTCTGTCCTGGGACGGTGAGGTAGTCCGTCCTGGTGACGCTGAGGTAGTCCGTCCCAGTGACGGTGAGGTAGTCCGTCCCAGTGACGGTGAGGTAGTCCGTCCCAGTGACGCTGAGGTAGTCCGTCCTGATGACGGTGAGGTAGTCCGTCCTGGTGACGGTGAGGTATAGTCCGTCCTGATGACGGTGAGGTAGTCCCTCCTGGTGACGGTGAGGTAGTCCGTCCTGGTGACGCTGAGGTAGTCCGTCCTGGTGACGGTGAGGTAGTCCGTCCTGGTAACGGTGAGGTATAGTCCGTCCCAGTGACGGTGAGGTAGTCCGTCCTGGTGACGGTGAGGTAGTCCGTCCTGGTGACTGTGAGGTAGTCCGTCCTGGTGACGGTGAGGTAGTCCGTCCTGGTGACGGTGAGGTAGTCCGTCCTGGTGACGGTGAGGTAGTCCGTCCCGGTGACGGTGAGGTATAGTCCGTCCTGGTGACGGTGAGGTAGTCCGTCCTTGTGACGGTGAGGTAGTCCGTCCCGGTGACGGTGAGGTATAGTCCGTCCTGGTGACGGTGAGGTAGTCCGTCCTTGTGACGGTGAGGTAGTCCGTCCTGGTGACGGTGAGGTAGTCCGTCCTGGTGACGGTGAGGTATAGTCCGTCCTGGTGACGGTGAGGTAGTCCGTCCCAGTGACGGTGAGGTTGTCCGTCCCAGTGACGGTGAGGTAGTCCGTCCCGGTGACGGTGAGGTAGTCCGTCCCGGTGACGGTGAGGTAGTCCGTCCCGGTGACGGTGAGGTAGTCCGTCCCGGTGACGGTGAGGTAGTCCGTCCTGATGACGGTGAGGTAGTCCGTCCTGGTGACGGTGAGGTAGTCCGTCCCGGTGACGGTGAGGTAGTCCGTCCTGATGACGGTGAGGTAGTCCGTCCTGGTGACGGTGAGGTAGTCCGTCCCGGTGACGGTGAGGTATATTCCGTCCCAGTGACGGTGAGGTAGTCCGTCCTGGTGACGGTGAGGTAGTCCGTCCCGGTGACGGTGAGGTATAGTCCGTCCTGGTGACGGTGAGGTAGTCCGTCCTGGTGACGGTTAGGTAGTCCGTCCTGGTGACGGTGAGGTTTAGTCCGTCCTGGTGACTGTGAGGTAGTCCGTCCTGGTGACGGAGAGGTATAGTCCGTCCTGGTGACGGTGAGGTAGTCCGTCCCAAAGACGGTGAGGTAGTCCGTCCCGGTGACGCTGAGGTAGTCCGTCCTGGTGACGGTGAGGTATAGTCCGTCCTGGTGACGGTGAGGTAGTCCGTCCTGGTGACGGTGAGGTAGTCCGTCCCGGTGACGGTGAGGTAGTCTGTCCTGGTGACGGTGAGGTAGTCCGTCCTGGTGACGGTGAGGTAGTCCGTCCCGGTGACACTGAGGTAGTCCGTCCTGGTGACGGTGAGGTAGTCCGTCCCGCTGACGCTGAGGTAGTCCGTCCTGGTGACGGTGAGGTAGTCCGTCCCGGTGACGCTGAGGTAGTCCGTCCTGGTGACGGTGAGGTAGTCCGTCCTTGTGACGGTGAGGTAGTCCGTCCTGGTGACGGTGAGGTAGTCCGTCCTGGTGACGGTGAGGTATAGTCCGTCCTGGTGACGGTGAGGTAGTCCGTCCCAGTGACGGTGAGGTAGTCCGTCCCAGTGACGGTGAGGTAGTCCGTCCCGGTGACTGTGAGGTAGTCCATCCTTGTGACGGTGAGGTAGTCCGTCCTGGTGACGGTGAGGTAGTCCGTCCTGGTGACGGTGAGGTATAGTCCGTCCTGGTGACGGTGAGGTAGTCTGTCCCAGTGACGGTGAGGTTGTCCGTCCCAGTGACGGTGAGGTAGTCCGTCCCGGTGACGGTGAGGTAGTCCGTCCCGGTGACGGTGAGGTAGTCCGTCCCGGTGACGGTGAGGTAGTCCGTCCTGATGACGGTGAGGTAGTCCGTCCTGGTGACGGTGAGGTAGTCCGTCCCGGTGACGGTGAGGTAGTCCGTCCTGATGACGGTGAGGTAGTCCATCCCGGTGACGGTGAGGTAGTCCGTCCCGGTGACGGTGAGGTATAGTCCGTCCCAGTGACGGTGAGGTAGTCCGTCCTGGTGACGGTGAGGTAGTCCGTCCCGGTGACGGTGAGGTATAGTCCGTCCTGGTGACGGTGAAGTAGTCCGTCCTGGTGACGGTGAGGTAGTCCGTCCTGGTGACGGTGAGGTATAGTCCGTCCTGGTGACGGTGAGGTAGTCCGTCCCAGTGACGGTGAGGTATAGTCCGGCCTGGTGACGGTGAGGTAGTCCGTCCCAGTGACGGTGAGGTAGTCCGTCCCGGTGACGCTGAGGTAGTCCGTCCTGGTGACGGTGAGGTATAGTCCGTCCTGGTGACGGTGAGGTAGTCCGTCCTGGTGACGGTGAGGTAGTCCGTCCCGGTGACGGTGAGGTAGTCCGTCCTGGTGTCGGTGAGGTAGTCCGTCCTGGTGACGGTGAGGTAGTCCGTCCCGGTGACGCTGAGGTAGTCCGTCCTGGTGACGGTGAGGTAGTCCGTCCCGGTGACGCTGAGGTAGTCCGTCCTGGTGACGGTGAGGTAGTCCGTCCCGGTGACGCTGAGGTAGTCCGTCCTGGTGACGGTGAGGTAGTCCGTCCTGGTGACGGTGAGGTAGTCCGTCCTGGTGACTGTGAGGTAGTCCGTCCTGGTGACGGTGAGGTAGTCCGTCCTGGTGACGTTGAGGTAGTCCGTCCTGGTGACGGTGAGGTAGTCCGTCCTGGTGACGGTGAGGTAGTCCGTCCTGGTGACGGTGAGGTAGTCCGTCCTGGTGACGGTGAGGTAGTCCGTCCTGGTGACGGTGAGGTATTGTCCGTCCTGGTGACGGTGAGGTAGTCCGTCCTGGTGACTGTGAGGTACTCCGTCCTGGTGACGGTGAGGTAGTCCGTCCTGGTGACGGTGAGGTAGTCCGTCCTGGTGACGGTGAGGTAGTCCGTCCTGGTGACGGTGGAGTGAAGATAATAAATGGGACCCCTTCCTCACTGAGGATGGCTGGCAGCACGATATATACCTTTTACCAGGGCCAGGAACAGGCTAGCTTTAAGTGGAGAACACCTGGGCACACGGCTGCTTCGTGCTGAATTGCCCCGTTAGATCGGGCAAATATATTTTAAATGACTTTTCGCCGATGAAGGCACTAACGCCACACGAAAATAATGGGGAGGCTGGTGAACCTGTGAAGGAATCAGAGGTGGGTCCTGTGGCAGAGGACTGTGAGAGAAGAGCTGTTAGACCTGCCCAGTTGCCACTCACTGGTGTCGTGAAGAATGAAGTTTTTGCCCCGTCTGGTGTAGTGTCAGAGAAGATATTTGCTGAATGTCATGAAGGTGGGATTGATGTTACCAAGATAATGACTTTTCACAGCATCGAAAAAGTGAGAAATTGCGAGGAGAGGTGCTGGTAAATACACTAAAGAGGAGAAAGGATGTGGTCGGGGGTGAGGGTGATCCACCCACGTCCCTCCCAGTTTCTCCGGATGTGTTGGAGGCTGAGGAGGTATATCTGTTGCTGTGGTAAATGTTGAGGCACAAGAGACTGACTAGGATCGGGGGGGGGGGGCAGAGTAAGCATTTGGGTGGGGATTGACTATGGTGATTGTGCCCAAAATTCGGAGGCGTTTTGTGGTGATGTCTTAAGAGGCTGTTATGGCTCAATCGAAAGATGATGTAAGGACTGGTTCGGTGGTTGTGCCTGGCGGGATAAAGGTTGGTGATGGTGGTATTGCTGAAGCTGGCGGTTTAGGTGTCTGCAGATTGGTTGTCCGAGTTACAGTGAATGTTAATGACCTGTGTGACGTTCAGAAGCAAGTTCTCTTGAGTGCATTACTCCGGCGCCTTTTGCTGGTTTCTTGGAGCACAATGTTAGTGATTTAGAACGTTTACGGTTGTTGTAACAATACTTTCAGGTGTCTTGCCATTTGACGGGAGAAGTGTTAGTCTTCCTGAAGAGGTCGTCGGTGATTAAGATCTTGGCTATTGAGAAGGATTAGGATGGTTGTGTGATGCTTATATAGCATTAGTTTTTGATCAGTTGGTTTTTATATTGAATGTTTATGCTCCATATACAAACCAACTGTTCAAAAATTAATGCCATATAAGCATCACACAACCATCCTCATCCTTCTCAACAGCCAAGATCTTAATCACCAGCGACATCTTCAAGAGCACTAACACTCCTCCCATCAAATGGCGAGACGCCCGAAATACCACCTGAAAGAATTGTTCCAACAACTGTAAATGTTCCAAATCACTAACATTGTGCTCCTGAACCAAGAGACCATGAAAAGGTGCCGGAGTAAGATTGTGGCTCCTGGTGAGGAGTTTGAGTAAAGGTTACGCAGCAATGTGTGAGGAAGCTGTCTGAGGACGAAGTACGACGTTTCTCTGCTATTGTGAACGATAGATAGTAGGGGCGACCTGAAGCCTGTAAGGTGGTCGTACCTATGAGGACACTATTGTGACAGAACCCTTTATGTGGATAAATTGAGCACGTGTGCCTGTGTGGAACATGATAGGCGACTTCTTACACTCTAGTTGACAGTGGAGAGTAATATCATGAATGGGAATTAGATCATCCCAACTGAGGAGAGAGAGGGTAAGTCACGCTGGCTCAGCGGGGTGTGTACTCATGACAGTGGGCCAGATTTGAACCGTTTCCCCAAGTAAGGTGATATTGAACCCCTTTTCCATAAGCAAGACTATTTCAGGGTGATTTTTCCAAGGTGCACTTCATTACCCATCCATTGACTGATTGCAGTAAGAGTTATTAACATTATTATTATCGGAGGGGGGTGTTCATTCTGATAATTAGACAGAAAGTATAAACCCCTCCCCTGATGTACCTTATCTGAGGCATGACACAAGAGCGATGATACTTGGTGGGGATTTTAATTGTGTGATGTCAGAGAGGCGGCTTGTGTCTCAAAGGTTGTGTTGCAATTGTTACAGCTGTGTGGTTTCCACAAGGCCGGGGATGGTGGCGTTCATGCATCGTTCACGGACGGATGCAACACTATTGAATCAATTTTATATTCATTGTTCGACGTGCGAAGCTAGACGCGGACCATGCCAGTCAACTTTTCGGATCATTGTTTGGTGCTGGCAGTTTTGTACAGGAGTGTGTTGATTGATCATGGCCGTGATTGGTGGAAACTGAACTGTGGGTTGTTGAATGAATGCGAGGTCCGTGAGAGGTTTAGGAAGTTATAGGAGGTGCTGTGGGGGTTGGATGTTTAAGGTTGCTAGTTGACTTGGTGGGAGTGGAATAAAATTGAATATCAGAAATACTTTCGAATTAAAGTCGGTTAGAGAAATTGCATCGTAATGCGATGTTGGTGTTGTGTTTTGAAGAAATTACTGCGTGGAAGGAACGGCTGGTGGCGTTGAGGCGGGAATTGGTGGGGTGGGTGTTAGTGAGGCTAGAGGAGAGGGTATTTGATGAATCATTGTCAGGATATGTCCTCGAGAGGGTGATAGGTTAGGTTCATGGTGAGGTTTGTATGGAGGGCATTCATTTGGGAGATTTGACCATGGTATGTAGTACTGCTGGTATGCTATATTATGTGTGGGAGTGGTAGCGTGATTTGTACTTCCGGGGTGGAGTGTGATAGCGGGTTGCGTTAGTGTTTTTTGTCATTTTGTTCGAAAGTAGTGCTGCCTAGGATGAGGGAGGGAGGAGAATTATCAAGTTAAAGCGCCAAGCCATTACAACTATATATCACTTGGCAGGAGGTCAGGATAAGGATTTGAGATGGGATGGGGGGGGGGATCTACCGGTGATTTATTTGAGTATGAATTCAGGAAATTGAATTTATTACTTCTGAGCAGACTGTATTTTATAATTTACTGTCACCAGTAAAATTATCTTCACACATTTTTGGGAGTTTCATATTTTAATTTTACTGTGATTAAACAGTTGATACAATTATTAATGCGTTATAGATCACACAACTATATAAAGAATATTTAAGATGGACTCAGCGGGTTTGTAGTGTGAGAGCTGGACCTCCAGCATGGGACTCTGTCTGTCTCATGGGGTCCGTCCTGGACCTGTATTAATGGCACCTGTTGATCCTTGTTATGTCCAGCTCAACTATGTCTCATGTGGTCACAATTTACCTGCCAAAATAATATGCTGTAAAACTGATGACTCCATATAAGTGCAGGTGTGACATATGAAATTGGGTGATTGATAGGGCTCAACTTACCCTTGTGGTGTTGACATGGGGGTTTAGTCGGATACTTAGCACTTCCTGTTGTTTTGCTTAGTCTCGGCAGCAAATAGCAATTATTTCAGTCACACTACATTCTTGGACACGTAAGTTTCTGTCGTTGGACGGACTCCAGTCTCACCACAACACTCAATATGGCTGCCCTCCTCTCTCTCCCGAGGTTGCTTACATTCGAGATTCGGGAGGAAGAATGGGTTCGAGGTCAAATCTAACTATTAATGAATATTTAATTTAGTAGATTAATTTTATTGTATAACCAGCACTATGACTGATGTATTTTATATTAAATTAGCCAAAATGTTGGCTAAACTATTGTGTTGTTGTTGTTGTGTTGATTTAGGGGCGACGACGATCGTGGGATCGGATGCGCCCCGGCTGCCCGATACCGGGAAATAGCAGAGGGATGGGGTCCCTATAGTCTCTTCAGGCCATAGACCCTACAATCTCCTCAGGCCACAAATTTTACAGTCTCTTCAGGCCACGGACATGACGGATGAAGCGGAAGGTATAGCGAAGGATGTCATGACGGACGTCTTCGTCTCGCACCTGCCCCGTCAAGGAGAACGGGAACTGTGAGGCGGGGAATATTCAGCCTACGAACGGCACTCTGTAGTCTGATGCGAGCGCTATGAAATCGAGGGCAGTGAAGTAGGTGCTCCACTCTATCCTCCTGGGTCGGACACCACTGGCAGTATGGGGAATCTACCAGCCGTAGATGATGGAGATGTGCGGCCAGGCAAGTGTGCCCAATCCGGAGACGAGTGATGGCAGTGTCCAGGAGTCGAGAATGATGACGAGTCCATGGACGCGGGGTGGAATCAAAATTGCGTAGAAATTGCGTCTTCTTAAAAAGGGAGCGGGCATTCCAAAACACCACAGTATACTCAGGATGGGGCGCCATTATCCCTGAAATACAACAGCTAACTTTTTGACCACCAGTGCACAGACATCTCCAAAGGGGGAACCACTAGAAAAAGCCATAAAACCCTCATACAAAGTAAGTAAAATGTGTGGTATCAATGACTTCCAGTCCAGAGGATGTTGATCTATGCTTCTCTCTGCCTGACGGAAGCGGTGGTCGGCTCGCGAACTCTCTTGACGGCGTCTGCGACTGGTGGGAGCCTCACTCTGGGCCTCATGTTCCCCCTGTGTCACAATCCCTTGGGAAAGTGCCTGGGGGACCAGAGGATCATCAGGATTGTCTGTTGGAGCAGTACCTCTTGATCGATGGGTGTGTCGACGACGCTGGTGTTGGCTTCTTTGAGGAGAGGCAGGAGGGTGACGAGTGCTAGGCTCCGGCCGAGTCTGAGCGTCCATGTCTGTATCCGTGGATGAGTTTCCGTCAGTGTCAAGGCTACCCAGGAGTAGCCTAATCGATTAGCAACCTGGGCGTATGAGGCATGTGACTGGGATAGGCAAGAGCGTCTGCTAGTTCCTACTTGTGAAGAGACCCGACCAGGGGAAACCTGGAGGCGAGAAGCGATAGGCTGATTGACGGTGCGCAACTTCTGGAACAGCTCATGTCGAGGTGTCCCCGCTGTTTTATGATCGATGTCCAACTGGAGGGCCTCAAGATATACAGGGCAACTCTTAGACGTAACCTTATGATGGCCATGGCATAAAAAGCAGCGAGGTGCAGCAGAGCACCCACCATTATCTCTGTCTGAATGGCCTGTTTTGCCGCAGTTTGCACAACGTGCTGCATTACGGCAGGTCAGGCGACTGTGGCCCAATAGATGACAAGCATAACATCGTAACACAGGGAAATTGTAGGGCTGAACCTGATACGAGGTCCTGTGTAGTGCCACTCGGTCAGGGAGGTGCCCATCGAACTTTACACTGACCATGGATGTCGGCCTTGCTGCTCCGCGAATCCTGGTAACTTCCAATAATCTCGCTGATGCACCCCCTAATACCTGCAGAGCGGCCTGGATGTCATCCACATCTACACTCTGGTCAATTGGGCCAATCTTCCCATACCGGGCTCGAGACTTCTCCTCCTGCGACAATACCTGTCGGCACCTGACAGGCCAGTTCCCCAACTTAATAATGTCGGATACACAGATGTGTGATAGAGCCTCCTTTCTGATATGTAGCTTCAGTGCTGCACCCCTACCCAGGGTACGTATGGTCTCAGGCAGGCAATGTGGCCACAATACGGAAGCCTCGATTGCTGCACCTAAGGTACGAGGATTTGCAAAGACGCACTGACCTGATTCTGACTGGATTAGGACTACCACAAACGAGGAACGGGGTACCACAAGACTAAGGTCTTCTGAAGGCGAAGACATCCTCTTAGCATCTCGCTCTGGGGCAGCATCAGCCGACTCATATTCCAGCAGACGTTTTCCTCTCTGGGACTTGCTGTCAACATCCATGGCGCCCCCGCTAGGGGAGGCGTCCATTAGGGAGGCTCCGGCCTCCCCCGGTCCTGTGAACCCCTGGGTAGCTGCAGTGAGCACACACAGGCCCAAAGAAGCCAGCTGAATTCGAAGATGAGTTCCAGGTAAGGTGTAGAAAGAACGTCCAGCCAGGAGCGTTCAATCCGCGCGCCAAGATGGCCGACCTTCGGGCGGGAACCTAAACTATTGTGTATCTGACCTAGGGTACGTAACCCCGTTTTCTGTAACTTTACTATGATGACTAGACCACACACTAGAAGGTGAAGGGACAACGACGTTTCGGTCCGTCCTGGATCATTCTCAAGTCGATTGTCTACTTTACTATGAGTAACTAATGTAAATTAACAACACCTTATGGTTGTTACATTAGAATTTGTATATTTGATGTGAAAATTTCCCACATGGGACGAGGGGGAAGGAATGGTGCCAAACCACTTGGATGGTCGGGAATTGTATGCCGACCTGTGTGAAGCGAGACCGTCCCTCTACCGTCCAGCTCAAGTGGTTGACCTGCCTGGGATGACTGAAAGGTTGACACGATCAGTGTCTTGTGAGGAGGTCTGGGGGTCGTAAAGAGGGTAAAAGGTTAAGGGTAAAACGAAGGAGTTATGGCTTCCTTATGGAGCTTTATGTTGCAGACGATGAGTCACAATAATGTGGCAGAACAAATGGTGACCAAACTACAACTCAGAAGATGGAGACGCGACGACGTTTCTGTCGGTCCTGAACCATTATCAAGTTGTGTGATACTCGATATGATAATGTCGACTTGATAATGGTATCACACGACTTGATAATGTTCCAGGAAAGACTGAAACGTCGTCACTTCCCCTGAGTTATGATTTGGTCATCCTTTATGTTGTATTTTGGGGAGTAATTGGTTTCGATGTTCAGGAAATGATTAGATACTGTTTGGATAGGAGGTGTTTGGCTGGATCCCAATATTGCGATTGTAAGGTTATTACCAAAACAATGATGATTTGAATGATTTCGAGAACTGGAGTCCGTTGACACCTCTGAATATTGATTATAAAATAGTAGTTTGACTGTTAAGTGACAGACTTAGTGAGGTAATGGGGGTATGTATTTCAGATGGGCAGAGTTGTGGGGGTGACTGGTAGGTTGAGCGTCCACCACAACAAGCTGATGAGACACATGTTGTATTGGTTCCTTAGTGGTGAGATTTCAGTGGCATTGGTCGGGTTGGACTGGTCGAAAGCATTTGGCAGGGTCGACATGAGTTTTCAATGCTAACTTAAGGGTTAAGTTAACATGGGAACTTTAACATGAGGTTAAGTTAACTTAAGCTGCTAAGGGGTCCTTAAGGCTTTAACACCCCCCATGCTCAAGAAAAAAAAAAATATTTTTTTCGTCTAATAAAAATGTTCATTTGAGTTCCTTGAGCACAGGGGGGAGGGGGTCGTAAGTGACATGTTTTGGCCGCAATAGGCGGAGGAAGTCTGGCAAAATGTAGGGGTTGACAGAGCAAGCGTCGGAGGCGGTCAGCTCCACCCGAGCTGTGGGGGGGGGGGGCGTGGAGTTGCCACAAAGATATTATTACCTAATTATTTAAATGGCTCTGATTTATTTTTTTCTTAGTTTTTTTGCAGTAATATTATTCAAAAGTGTATAGTGTGATATATTTATATAATAAAAGGAGTGAATCATTGCTTTACTCAAAAGTATGGTGTGCATATTAGTGATTCAATTATTATGTTCATAAAACGATAAACAAATAGGTTTGCTGTTATATATAACCTGTGTATATAGTGTAATAAGTATCTGCATGTTTTGTTCACCATAACTAACCACTAAGTTGGTATGGAGGCTTAGTATGTAATTATAGTTACATATTTATTTTTAAATTTTTAGGCGATGTGTCACAAGCTGAACCGCAGTGCTGTTAGCTCATGCTGAGTGCGTCAGCCTTGGTTGCTCACACAGTACTGTGGCTCTCACGCGGAGAATGGTGCACACGATTTTTTTTTAAACATGGCGTCTGTTTACAAGAGCCCTGAGGAAGCTGGTGTGAGCCCCCGTGTAGCCGCGGGCCATTTGAATCGTGGCCAGCACCCTATGTCGTATATATATGCCATGCGCATGGTGGGACACGTTACTCCTGTCGTGTGTGTGTATATATATATATATATATATATATATATATATATATATATATATATATATATATATATATATATATATATATATATAAATATATATATATATATATATATATATATATATATATATATATATATATAAATATATATATATATATATATATATATATATAATATATATGCCATGCACTGTTTAAGGGTGAGGTTTAATGGTTCCGTAGTGGTGAAATTCCAGTGGCACTGGTCGGGTTGAACTGGTCAAAGGCATTTGACAGGGTCGCCATGGAGTTTATTTTTGAGGCATTGTGTCGTTTAGTTATGAATGATTGTTGTGTGGAATGGGTACGGATGCTGTATTTGAATTGTCAGGATAAGGTGTGCATTAATGAGCTTTTTTCTTATTTATATATACAAGAGTTCCTACATTCTTGTACAGCCACTAGTACGCGTAACGTTTCGGGCAAGTCCTTAATCCTAAGTTCCCTGGAATACGACTTCCGCGAAGAATCGTTTTTATAACCAAGTACTCATTTTATTGTTGAGTTAAACAGAGGCTACAGTTAAGGATTTGTGCCCAGTAAATCCTTCCCGGCCAGGATACGAACCCATGACAAGGTGCTCGCGGAACGTCAGGCGAGTATCTTGCCACTACGCCATGGAGACTGGTATAGCTTTCACATTAGAGAGATTAGTGAGGCGAGGATGTCCCTTGTTGATATCATTGTTAGTCTTAGACAAGGAGCCCCTAAATAGGGCTCTGGATTCTACATTGTTGGCTGTGTCTCCAAGGTTACTGAAGGGGAGCCGGTCGGCCGAGCGGCCAGCACGCGGGACTTGTGATCCTGTGGTCCTGGGTTCGATCCCAGGCGCCGGCGAGAAACAATGGGCAGAGTTCTTCACCCTATGCCCCTGTTACCTAGGAGTAAAATGGGTACCTGGGTGTTAGTCAGCTGTCACGGGCTGCTTCCTGGGGGTGGAGGCCTGGTCGAGGACCGGGCCGCGAGGACACAAAAAGCCCCGAAATCATCTCAAGAAAATCATCTCAAGATGGGTTGGTGGTTGCCATGTTTGGATATGCAATGATGCGCCTGTGGTGGTGGGCTGGATGGATGTCTTGTGTGGGTGGTTGATGTTTTGTGTCGATTAGAGAAGGTGACTGAGGACGGTCTTAAATGAGGAAACGACTTGTTTGATGGGTGCCTGCTCGTCTAGGAGGTAAATGGCCCGGTTGGGTGGTTGAGGGTGGTGCCGATGTTAACTTGTTTGGGTATTGTGGGGTAGTCCTAGCAGGCAGTTATTTGTTTTTATTCTTTGTCAATATTTAATTTGTATTTTTTTACTTGATTTTTTTAGTTTAAGTATTTATTATTCTAAGTAGTTGACTGTATGTAAATTTAGCCTGTCAAGCTTTACCTTCACATAGGTGGGTGTATATGTTGACAGTTTATCCCAATTGGTGGAGATAAACTATAAATATTTAGTTTTCATTCCATATAAATTATACCACATATGATGGCATATATGAAGCTACAATGAGGTTAATAGTACAAATGTTATAATTTTCTTAGCTGTATGGTTGCTATGGCCTGATTAGGCTGTGAATGATTCCTCCAACATGTGTTAGGGTGTGGCTACATGTGGTCCGGGTGCCATGTAATGGTGCCTAGCACTGTCAGACAGCCAGATCATGCATGAGAGCATCACAGGTCATGTAGTTGGTAAACAGCTAATATCTCCAGATCTCAAATTTACCTGTAAAAGTTAGGGCTGTAAGAATTGCTCATTAACATATAAAGTACAGGTGTGACATAAATTAATGTGTGTAGTAAAGAGATAAACACACACTGTTGGGGTTGAAGCCCCGTGTACTAACGATAATTTCCTACACTAATAATGGCCACTATTACATGCAATAGAAATACCGAAAGTTGTCCTTCCCTCTGTTAATGAGATCTTCGGTTGGTCAGCTCGTAGTGGATCCTTTGTCGAAGCTCGGGGGAAGAACTGGTCTGTGTTGTGACAATTGAGAGGGAGTTCCTCCGTCTCGTGCCTTTGTTTTCAAGCTCTGGGTGTGCGTCAGGGTTGCCAGATCTAAATTGCTAAAAGTAGTGAGCTGACCGTCTAAAAGTAGCGAATTTGTAATAAGAGTAGCCCAATTTTTTGTTTAGTGACTGATACGGGTTTCAAAGTAATCTATTTTGATATATAGAGTACATTAAACGATTTTAATTGTTTTATTAATATTATATCTGCATATATATATTTAACCAATATGATAATAGGATAAATTACCAATATTAACTGTATGAAGCCTAATGGGTGTGGAGTCCTTCCACGTCTTTACAGTTGAAGATTACCAAGATCTTGATCTGCATCCACAACCTCGTTCTTGTATATTGCAGACTCATATTTAAGCATTGACATGAGTGGTTCAAATGACGAACAACAAGTTACATTTTCTTCAAGATATGTTTTGATTCTCAAGACTGATGTCAAAAGCTCAAGTCCCATTCGATTTATCAGTTAGTTTTCACAGATGTTACTCTTGAAAAAATCCGTTCAACCAGGGCATTACTGATTGGCAAGCTGTATATTTTCAATGCAAACTCAGCGAGATCAATCAGTATGGGATCGCCAGCAGTGTTCTTGACAGTTATTGTCTTGGTCTAAAATGACGATTCAGATGTCGGAATTTGTCCCTTACAAATGTTGGACCAGTCAATGGTTAACATTAGGCGCCACTGACTTTCAATTTCACTAAGCTTAGATTGGTCAGCTAATGCTAATGGAAGTTCTGAAAATGGTGGCCATGTGTGGCTAAGGCATATGATAGGTAACAGATTGTTCACCTTTTTTTTTAAGTTTCAACATTACTTAGAATACGAGAAAGAAGCTATTTGCAAGCTTTCATTAAAAAATTATCGCATCTTTCTTGAATATTTTGAAACTTTTCCTGGGTTATAAAATTATTTTGTCTGCTAGTGGCCAGAAGTGTTGAAAATTCGTAACCAAAGTCAACTTTCTCCAGGGGCAGATACATAGAATTGTAGTCCAAATTAACATGAAGCTTTGCATGATGAGGATGAACGATTCTTCTGAGTATTCCTAGAGTGAAGTTTTCTAAGACAGTGTGAAGGCTATACTGATCTGCTTCATCTTTTGGGTAAAGTAAATTAATCCTTTAAAAAAACATTTAGAATTGGTTTGAGATACGTGAAATATAGCTTATTGGAGGGATCAGCGTACATTGAAAATAGTTGCCTTGCAGCATATTTATCACAAGAGGAAAAAGATATTTGGTAATGAGTTGTTAGAGAACCCCACTGATCTAACAGCCGCTTTACACTGCCGCTCCTTGCCAACCATCGTCTTCCTGACAAATGTATTAACTGGAAGGGATCTTTCCCATCATTTATCAATTTGTAAATTTCTAGATAACTTTCTCCTCCTAATGAAGATCTGTGGAACCAGCTGTAGCTTCCGGGATGAAGTATTAATGACATTTAAGGTTGGGAAATCTATGGTCCCTGGGGAGGATTACCTTGCCTTGCCGTTACTTTTTCTTTCAAAGGTTCCTAGGATCAACGTCCCCAGGGGCCGGTCTCTCACCAGGACTCCTGCGGTAAGTGGTCTAGTCCATCAGGCTGTTGGACTCGGCTGTGATTTGTACACATTATATTATTAAAGCATAAATAATCATCATTGAGTTTCTTAACATTAATAGCCCAACTTGTTTTTAAACTAGCCCAAAAAGTCGCAAGTAGCGAAATTAAAAGTTTGGGAGCGAGGGGCTCTCAAAAGTAGCCCAATTCGCTACTTGTAGCCAAATCTGGCAACCCTGGTGTGCGTGACCGCTCTCGCCCAGGCGTCCCGTTCCAACAATATTCTGTTGGCCTCAACTCTGTCTTAAGTACTAAGTTTATTTAACAATAAATAGCAAGGAAGCCTGTGGTGTATGGTATAATTATCTAAGAACCACCCATAGTGAATACTATTTTATTAAGTTTAAACACTAGACTGTGTTTTAAAGAATAATTGTGGAACCTTAAATATACGTGATGTTAATATGGGTCTGTTGTAAAGACGTCACGAAAAACTCCCATTTTCTTTAAATTTGGTAATGGCTAACTATAGAATGTTAACATGTGTGTTGGATTTCCGACATGTATTGTGTGGTTTCCTAGTTTTAAAAAATCAGTGAAAAGATACATGGGAAGCTGTGCAACGGTCAGTGTTTGTGCAAGTCGGGATGATGTAATCTAGAAAGTTGACGATCTAGCAGAGGGCTTTTGATCAATGTACAGTTGTATATATGTATATATGTATATGTATATATATATATATATATATATATATATATATATATATATATATATATATATATATATATATATATATATATATATATATATATATATATATATATATATATTTTGGTAGCAGTCTTTCCTGTAGACATATATTATTAAATATGACCGAAAAAGTAAGATTAATAATTCTAACACGAATTTTCTCAATCTTTCGTACATTTTTTTTCACTGTTGGAGGTAAATCAAAAATCAATTCTCCAAAATTCATTTTTATTTCTAGTCTGACGCGACACTTGAGCGCGTTTTGTAAAACTTATACATTTTCAAAGACTTTAGTTAACACATACACAACTGAATAGAACTTACACATCTCCGGTTTTGTTTATATCTACATTTGAGTGAGGTGGATGGAGTGAGGTGGTATTTAATAAGGTATTAATTTCATCAACACAAGCCAGAACATGAAACAATGGGTATTGAATAGAAGTGATTGTAGAAAGCCTATTGGTCCATATTTCTTGATGCTTCTATATTGGAGCGGAGTCTTGAGGTGGGTAGAATATAGATGTGCATTAATTGGCTGTTGATTGCTGGTGTTGACTTCTTGATGTGTAATGCCTCGCAAACGTCAAGCCGCCTGCTATCGCTGTATCTATTGATGATTTCTGTGTTGTTTACTAGGATTTCTCTGGCGATAGTTTGGTTGTGGGAAGAGATTATATGTTCCTTAATGGAGCCCTGTTGCTTATGCATCGTTAAACGCCTAGAAAGAGATGTTGTTGTCTTGCCTATATACTGGATTTTTTGGAGCTTACAGTCCCCAAGAGGGCATTTGAAGGTATAGACGACGTTAGTCTCTTTTAAAGCGTTCTGTTTTGTGTCTGGAGAGTTTCTCATGAGTAGGCTGGCCGTTTTTCTGGTTTTATAGTAAATCGCCAGTTGTATCCTCTGATTTTTGTCTGTAGGGATAACGTTTCTATTAACAATATCTTTCAGGACCCTTTCCTCCGTTTTATGAGCTGTGGAAAAGAAGTTCCTGTAAAATAGTCTAATAGGGGGTATAGGTGTTGTGTTGGTTGTCTCTTCAGAGGTTGCATGGCGTTTCACTTTCCTTCGTATGATGTCTTCAACGAAACCATTGGAGAAGCCGTTGTTGACTAGGACCTGCCTTACCCTACAGAGTTCTTCGTCGACTTGCTTCCATTCTGAGCTGTGGCTGAGAGCACGGTCGACATATGCGTTAACAACACTCCTCTTGTACCTATCTGGGCAGTCGCTTTTGGCATTTAGGCACATTCCTATGTTCGTTTCCTTAGTGTAGACTGCAGTGTGGAAACCTCCGCTCTTTTCCATGACTGTTACATCTAGAAAGGGCAGCTTCCCATCCTTTTCCATCTCGTAAGTGAAACGCTGCACGGAACTCCGCTCAAATGCCTCCTTCAACTCCTGCAGATGTCTGACATCAGGTACCTGTGTAAAAATGTTGTCAACATACCTGCAGTATATGGCCGGTTTCATGTTCATGTCGACTAAGACTTTTTGCTCGATGGTACCCATGTAGAAGTTTGCAAACAGGACACCTAGGGGTACCAAGCTTGTACTACTCCAAGCTTATACTAAAGAGGCACCCTTCTTGAGCCCGGATGGGCACATGTATAAGCAAGTAGATGGGGTCGCCATGGGTTCTCCCCTAGGTGTCCTGTTTGCAAACTTCTACATGGGTACCTTCGAGCAAAAAGTCTTAGTCGACATGAACATGAAACCGGCCATATACTGCAGGTATGTTGACGACATTTTTACACAGGTACCTGATGTCAGACATCTGCAGGAGTTGAAGGAGGCATTTGAGCGGAGTTCCGTGCTGCGTTTCACTTACGAGATGGAAAAGGATGGGAAGCTGCCCTTTCTAGATGTAACAGTCATGGAAAAGAGCGGAGGTTTCCACACTGCAGTCTACACTAAGGAAACGAACATAGGAATGTGCCTAAATGCCAAAAGCGACTGCCCAGATAGGTACAAGAGGAGTGTTGTTAACGCATATGTCGACCGTGCTCTCAGCCACAGCTCAGAATGGAAGCAAGTCGACGAAGAACTCTGTAGGGTAAGGCAGCTCCTAGTCAACAACGGCTTCTCCAATGGTTTCGTCGAAGACATCATAAGAAGGAAAGTGAAACGCCATGCAACCTCTGAAGCGACAACCAACACAACACCTATACCCCCTATTAGACTATTTTACAGGAACTTCTTTTCCACAGCTCATAAAACGGAGGAAAGGGTCCTGAAAGATATTGTTAATAGAAACGTTATCCCTACAGACAAAAATCAGAGGATACAACTGACGATTTACTATAAAACCAGAAAAACGGCCAGCCTACTCATGAGAAACTCTCCAAACACAAAACAGAACGCTTTAAAAGAGACTAACGTCGTCTATGCCTTCAAATGCCCTCTTGGGGACTGTAAGCTCCAAAAAACCCAGTATATAGGCAAGACAACAACATCTCTTTCTAGGCGTTTAACGATGCATAAGCAACAGGGCTCCATTAAGGAACATATAATCTCTTCCCACAACCAAACTATCGCCAGAGAAATCCTAGTAAACACAGAAATCATCGATAGATACAGCGATAGCAGGCGGCTTGACGTTTGCGAGGCATTACACATCAAGAAGTCAACACCAGCAATCAACAGCCAATTAATGCACAACTATATTCTACCCACCTCAAGACTCCGCTCCAATATAGAAGCATCAAGAAATATGGACAAATAGGCTTTCTACAATCACTTCTATTCAATACCCATTGTTTCATGTTCTGGCTTGTGTTGATGAAATTAATACCTTATTAAATACCACCTCACCCCATCCACCTCACTCAAATGTAGATATAAACAAAACCAGAGATGTGTAAGTTCTATTCAGTTGTGTATGTGTTAACTAAAGTCTTTGAAAATGTAATAAGTTTTACGAAACGCGATCAAGTGTCGCGTCAGACTAGAAATAAAAATGAATTTTGGAGAATTGATTTTTGATTTACCTCCAACAGTGAAAAGAAATGTACGAAAGATTGAGAAAATTCGTGTTAGAATTATTAATCTTACTTTTTCGGTCATTTTTAATAATATATATATATAATATATATATATATATATATATATATATATATATATATATATATATATATATATATATATATATATATATATATATATAATGTCGTACCTAGTAGCCAGAACGCACTTCTCAGCCTACTATGCAAGGCCTGATTTGCCTAATAAGCCAAGTTTTCATGAATTAATTGTTTTTCGACTACCTAACCTACCTAACCTAACCTAACATTTTCGGCCACCTAACCTAACCTATCTTATTAAGATAGGTTAGGTTAGGTTAGGTAGGGTTGGTTAGGTTCGGTCGTATATCTACGTAAATTTTAACTCCAATAAAAAAAAATTGACCTCATACATAATGAAATGGGTAGCTTTATCATTTCATAAGAAAAAAAATTGAGAAAATATATTAATTCATGAAAACTTGGTTTATTAGGCAAATCGGGCCTTGCATAGTAGGCTGAGAAGTGCGGTCTGGCTACTAGGTACGACATATATATATATATATATATATATATATATATATATATATATATATATATATATATATATATATATATATATATATATATAATAATAATAATAATTAATATATTTTTAATAATTAATATAATTTTTAAGAATTAATATATTTTCTCAATTTTTTTTCTTATGAAATGATAAAGCTACCCATTTCATTATGTATGAGGTCAATTTTTTTTTATTGGAGTTAAAATTAACGTAGATATTTGACCGAACCTAACCAACCCTACCTAACCTAACCTAACCTATCTTTATAGGTTAGGTTAGGTAGCCGAAAAAGGTAGGTTAGGTAGATTAGGTAGTCGAAAAATCATTAATTCATAAAAACTTGGCTTATTAGGCAAATCGGGCCTTGCATAGTAGGCTGAGAAGTGCGTTCTGGCTACTAGGTACGACATATATATACATATATTTATATATAATATATATATAATATATATACATTAAAGAGTTGTTACATTCTTGTACAGCCATTAGTACGCGTAGCGTTTCGGCCAGGCCCTTGGAATACGATCCCACCGCGAAGAATCGTTTTTACAACCAAGTACACATTTTACTGTTGAGTTAAACAGAGGCTACAGTTTAAGGATTTGCGCCCAGTAAATCCTCCCCGGCCAGGATACTAACCCATGACATAGCGCTCGCGGAACGCCAGGTGAGTGTCTTGCCACTACACCACGGAGACTGTAATGAGGTTCCACGGAGGTTCTGTCAAAGGTGTTGTACTTTACACACTGCTTTCCGTAGGGAAGGACGTGGCGAAGGGCACAGTGAGGATGGTCTCCCTGTGTCAGAGACGTTCTCTGGGTAGAATCGGGGTTGGTGGCTGTATACTGGAAGACTGCCTCTGTATTTTTAGTCACTTTTGAAGGGAGTTTTGTGGGAAGTATTTGATCTCGCTGCTATGTCGCTTCCATTGTGGCACGCGAATCAGTGACTTGTTGGATGTTCCGTTGGTGGTTGATGAGGCATGTGTCCACCCTCCATACTACACGATTGGTATGGAGGTGCTCAAGATGGATTGTCGACGGTCCGGTTATTGATCCTGGAACAGTGCTGCAGTTTACTGGTGATTAGTTGGTGGTTCCCTTCAAGACGTTGATCAGTTGAACCCATATTTAGATTAGCGTCAAGCTTGGGGTAATGTAAACGCCAGGTTGTATAATGCTAGTGGTTCGTGAGGTGATCCGCTACATGCATGAATCATTTACTGTTACAATCCGATTACATATGATGAATCTTTTAGTCAGATGGCTGTTTGTATTGTGGCGTCAATTGGGGGGGGGGGAGGGGGGATCAATTGTATGTGTTTTATTTCTGCGAGAGGTCGACAGGTTGTGGTGTTTGGTTGTGGGATCAGAGCAAAGTAGATTTATTCTACTTTACTCTGATGAAGGCGGATTAGCCGAATATATATCTATTTAGTAGTAGTAGTAGGCATCCTTCAGTCTTGGGAGACTGGAGTTGCGCCCTACAGAGCGCAAAGCCTGGGTAGGTAGATATGGAGGAGAAGCTGTTACCCATGCAGCAGGTTCCCCCTCTCCACGTTGCTGAAATTATCCAATAGAAAGGCAAATGCCAGTACACATGGTTCCAGCAACGTCGCCGGAGCTGCCAGAACGAGGTCGACGTCAACAACGAACTGCCTTAGGGGCTCCAACTCCGGATGTTTCCTCGAGGTTGACTACTGAAGCCTTTCCCAAAAGAAGGGTATGGCGACAAGGCTGCAGAGGTTTAGAATCAGGGTTTTCCTTCCCCTAGATGAGCTGCCTTCCCAGGCTATCGAGTCCCATCTGCCCGGAGCAGCTGGGTTTAAGGCGCCAGAGGCACGCCCTCGCCCCTTCTCCTGTCGGTAAAAGCAGTTCCGCCGGACTTAAAGACTAAGGCACCCGTGCAGGCCAGGAGTTGGACTTGGTTGTCAGAGGCTATAGGAGACGCACGCCGTATAGGAGCATTTTATAGGTCATGGGAGCTCGTCCCCCATTACCACCCCCTGGCTATGACAACCCCTTGGAACCCCCCTTATATATATACATTTAATACCTAGAAGGGGTACCACCTCTGGTGCAAGTGTAGGGACCCATAGCCTCGGAGAAGAAAATATAGAGTACTCAGAGAAGACCTTGTGGATCCTCACTGAACACTTTGATATATTCTTCTCCTACCACCCCTATTCTTTTGGTATGTGTGTATATTTATCTAACTTTATTTGAAAATGTCATTACACAAAAAAAGTTAATATTGATTACATGCAGGGTGCAAGGCTGCTTGTGTATATATTATATATATATATATATATATATATATATATATATATATATATATATATATTATATATATATTATATATAATATGAAATATATTTGTTTATGATTGTTCATTTGTTAACTGTAACGCTTGTATATACTTAGACACGACAAGAAGTGGTGTATTAAGGTATTTTGAGACTAATAGGGACTCCAGGACTTTTGTGTGTGCTGTTTGCTTAGCTTTTCAGTCAGCTGATTTACGAATGCATATTTCTGTGATTAACTGTCAATATTTCTTAATTGTCAGTATTTGTAATTTTGTCTTCCATTACATTGTTTGGTGCCTGTGTGTCTGGCCCACTTGTTTGTATCTGGGTGAAACGCTGGGCTCCATGATTGATTATCTTAATCTGTAATCTGTACGTGCTGGACAGATTACAGCACGTAATTACCTGCACGTAATCTGTACGTGCTACATTCTTTGTGTACAGTTCGGCGATTTGAGTCACTTTTATTTTATTCTTTTACAAAAACAAAAATATAATGTGCACGAGTTGGGAATAGTTCAACCTGTGAGCGGGAAGTTTCATAATGTTCGGTGGGACGTTGTGGTACATGATCAAAGTAGCGCCACCTGGTGAGAATATTAAAATGAAAATTAGTAAAGTGGCTGTTGAGACGGAGTATGGTTGAGCCATGGGAGTAATGGCTCAACAGTTTCGATTGTTTCTTGGATATAAGGGCTTAGATGAGGCTTGTAGTCTAGGGATTTGGTTCTGTTTAGATATATTGTAAACTAGTCAGTTTACAATGAAAATATGCCACCACTGTGCTACACGACACAGTTCCTGAATCTAGTAGTGATCTCTTCTGTTTCCCGCACCATCACAAAGTCAAAGATTTGAGTGGAGATGAATAATATACGAAATATTAATGACACAAATATTAAAGAATGCAGTCTTTGACAAATCTGCTGGGCGAAAAGGTCTCTAGAAATACTCACAAGTTCACCTGGAAGATAAGGTCATGGGAGGTCACACAGCAGCGTTGTGGCAAAGGTCACAACACGGAAACAGGTCACAAAACCTGCAGAGAATGTTGAAATATATATTATTTGAATGTGGAAATATAATTTTGGAATATGGAAATATATTACTCCGTCTTTCTGTTAAGGAAAGCTGGAGTAATATAAGAAAATGCTGTCAGGAATATGTGGATATATGATCTATGGTATATGATCCGTCACCTTTAGGGAGCGTTATATCCGTTATACTCATGAACACAGACTTTATTAAATATCATAGAAATGTGAAATTAATTTTATAAAAATTGTTTTTCGAATGTGGTAACATGCATTAAAAAGCACAGATTTTGCATATATATTTAGATTATTTTAAACAATCGTAAAAGTTTTAATTACGAGAGTTATTCCAAAATTGTTCCCAGTAATAACCAAATATATATGTGCGTGTGTTTGTAAATCACAAAACAATTAACACGTGATGAACAATGTGACAATGTCACATCACGAAGGAAGGATTAATACAGGATTTTCTCTAAGTACTTTCGTGTATTATAATATTAAATATTACAACACTTTCTTGATCAAGATAAATAAAGATTACGCATTTACTCCCCAAATGTCGAGTCTTGCGTCAGATCAGGACAATATGAATACGTGGTCGAAGGCTGTGTCCATATGTGTCCGCATGTGTCCATATGTGTCTTACACATTCCTCTCGTCTTCCACTCCCTTGACCACGATCGTGACCTCGCTCAGTAATCTTCCTCATGTAAATACACCACAATAATTATGAGGGTGGTACCAGCGACGACATTAATGAGGTAACTACCTGTGATGACCGTGGCTGTGTTGACCTTAATCATTACCCCTCACAAGACAGGTCAATAATGTATCACTAACGACTGTATTGGTCCAGCCGTCCGTGTAGATGGTTCGTGTTGTAACTCACAGCGTTGTGTAAACACACGAGTCCTCAACAACATTGTGGCGTGTTGTGGAGATTAGGGAAAAATAAATAAAATATATGAAGGTAAAGTGCTCACACACTCACACACACACACACACACACACACACACACACACACACACACACACACACACACACACACACACACACACACACACACACACACACACACACACACACACACACACACACACACACACACACACACACACACACACACACACTATTCATAACTTTAAAACTAGGTATGATAGAGATGGAAAGGAGTAATTGCTTTAAACAACCGGCGGCTACAGAGGCGGGAGCCAAGAGCCAACGCTTAATCCTGCAGGCACAAAAAGTGAATACAAATAGGTGAGTACACACACAGGGACATCGCGGCTGAGTGGATATAGCGCTCGGGGGTTGTAGTCTTAAGGGCACGGGTTCGATTCCTAGCTAAGGCAGAAACACATGTGCAGAATTTATTTCACCCTGATGCACCTGTTCACCTAGCAGTATATAGGTACCTGAGAGTTAGACAGCTCCTATGGGCTGCTTCCTGGGGATGCACTCACCTAGTTATGCATACGGGGGTTGAGCTCTGGCTCTTTGGTCCCGCCTCTCAACAGTCAATCAACTGATGTACAGATTCCCGAGCCTACTGGGCCCTATCATATCTACATTTGAAACTGTGTATGGAGTCAGCCTCCACCACGTCACTGCCTAATGCATTTCATTTGTTAGCAATGTTAACCAGCCCTGGTTGATACCTGGTGGATGGGGTTCTGGGAGTTCTTCTACTCCTCAAGCCCGGGCCGAGGCCAGACTTGACTTGTGAGAGTTTGGTCCACCAGGCTGTTGCTTGGAGCGGCCCGCAGGCCCTCATACCCACCACAGCCTGGTTGGTCCGGATCTCCTTGAAGGAAACAATCTAGTTTTCTCTTGAAGATGTCCACGGTTGTTCCTTCAATATTATTGAGGCTCGCTGGTAGGACGTTGAACAACCATGGACCTCTGATGTTCATACAGTGTTCTCTGATTGTGCCCATGGCACCTCTGCTCTTCACTGGTTCTATTCTGCAATTTCTTCCATGTCGTTCACTCCAGTACGTTGTTATTTTACTGTGCAGATTTGGGACCTGACCCTCCAGTATTTTCCATGTGTATATTATTTGGTATCTCTCTCGTCTCCTTTCTAGTGAGTACATCTGGAGAGCTTTGACACGATCCTAATATGTTAGGTGCTTTATTTCGTCTATGCGTGTCGTATATGTTCTCTGTATTCCCTCTATTTCAGCAATCTCTCCTGCTCCCAATGTTAACAAAGATTTCTGCACAACTCGGTTAAATAGATCTATTAAAATATACTGTCAGAAATGAATAGTTAATTATAAATAGCATAGAAATATGCTGGAATTATATAAGTGGTTTCAAGAGGTCTTTGGAATGGAGCCGTAACATAAGCAGTATATCAGGTTTCACTAACGACCGAACTGTGGTCAAATATATAGATGAAAACCCTAATGAAAGCCAAAATACTTGAGAAAACAACATTTCTATGACCAAATATAATTTAATAACTATGGTTTTTATAAGTAGTTGCAAATATTCTTTGCAATCAACACTAGGATAAAACTGTGAAACATTGTTTATGTCTCTGACACTAGGATAAGACTGTGAATCATTATCTATGTCTCTCTCTGACACTAGGATAAAACTGTGAATCATTGTTTACGTCTCTGATACACCTATGAATCATTGTTTACGTCTCTTACATAGTATAAAACTGAATAATTTTTACGTCTCTCTCTGATACTAGTATACACCTTTGAATCTTTGTTTACGTCTCTTTCTCTGACACTATTATAAACCTGAATCATTGTTTACGTCTATCTATGACACATTCTCATCGACTTGAGAATGGTCCAGGACGGACCGAAACGTCGTCGTCCCTTCAACTTCTAGTGTGTAGTCTGGTCAACAATCTATGACACTAGTATAAAACTGTGATTCATTGTTCGGGAAATTAGCCAACGATATCCAGCCCAATCTGCAGGTAACAGTAATTCTCTCCGGAATGAACTTAGTAATTAACGGATCACAGAGTGAGGTGGGTCTGACCCCTTGAATCACTGACCATGGATCTCCGCCACCTTGGCGGACCATTAAGGCTTAATGGTTAACCTAAGATCAGTATTCCCTCTCTCCTCAAATCTTGGCTCCTTCGTAGCCCAGATTCCATGCAAGAGAATATAGTTAGATCGTTTGAATCATTTATTGTGGATTTATTTGAATTACTCGAGCTATTGTTGATATACGACAAATGGGATTGACAGCTGTCAAGGGCTAAGATACATCGAACCATCCATATATATATATATATATATATATATATATATATATATATATATATATATATATATATATATATATATATATATATATATATATAATTGACACTAGAGGGCCAACCGGTGGTGCCCGGGTCTTTGTCTCGTCGATTCATCAGTCTATCTATCTATCAATCCATCCATCTATCTATCTATCTAGCTATACATCTATCTATCCAGGTATCTGTCCATCTATCTATCCATCTATGTATCGTCTATTCATCTATCCACTCATCTTTCCATCCATATATCAATCTATATGAAATGTAAACATATACACTAAATCTCAATAATTACCCACATCAGCCAGCTACCTAACCCACCCTGACCTGCTCCTAGGTACAAGGCCTTATAAAAGATACTAATGTGTGATATTTTATGATGTGGTATCTCACTGAATGGTTAATATTAACGTATTAACCAGTATTAGTAGGTATTAGTTTACGTATTAGTAATTTTCAGGCACTGAAAAATCTTGTCGGAAAATAAGCTTGTCATTAAAAGGTCTTACTGCGTCTACAGACTTTGCAAACTTTCCGAGGCACACTACGATTTTCCAAAAAGGGTTTAGACCGTGTTTTATAACGCTCACTTCCGTGTTGCAACGCTCAAGCATGTTTATGAAATGCTCTAATCTATTTTTAATGCTCAGACATGTTTCGTAACGCTCAAACATGTTTTGCAGTGCTGAAATATATTTTTAAATGCTCAGATATGGTTTATAATGTTCTAACCTGTTTTGCAACGTTCAAACATGCTTGCAAGACTTAAGCATGTTTTTCAACTTTCAAAATAAAAAAATCGCAATACTCAAACATATGGAAATATATTTCAGGTACGATATTATTACAGCAAGTTCACTAGACACAGCTAATTCGCAAAACTATTTGATAAGCGTCAAATATGGAGTGGTTATGCCCGACCAGATGCGCACAAGCCTTGACGCACCATCTATAATCTTCCGAGGTCAGTGCATGTTAGCCTCAGTATTAAGGATCCTGAAAATTGTTAAAACAGAGAAAATGGAATTCCACAGCCGCCTTAGTGGCGAATATTGAGTGTTCTACATCATGGAACTCCACTTGTGGATGCAAGAGTGCGCGCCATCACATTGCACGGACCTAATACCTTGACATGTGGACTGAGGTCTGTTGTGTAATTGGGTCTTTCTGTAAAGCCGGTATTGTCAGCAGGCCATTGTTACCTTAAGGGTCGTTGTGTGTTCAGTCCCTTGTTAATTAGAACGAGTTCGACGTCCTAATCATAGACGCTAGCGTCAAAAGTTAGCCATCGTAGAGAGTTGTAAGGTGATAGTTTTCAGGCTATAGTGAGTTAAATGGGAGATAATATGGTGGTTGTTGTTGTTGTAGATTCAACTACTCGGGACAAAAATTCCAAGTATCACGGGCTATGGTGAGCCCGTAGTGGACTTTAGGGAGATAAGGGTTATTCATCTCGGGTTTCCTAATGGCTGCTGCTGTAAAGGAAGACTCATTCATTATGTCACGGCTCTAACCAACACGTGAGTGGGCTGCGCCTGTGTCCCTTTGGTACATTAGTAGAGCCTGACTCTTGCTCCCAGGGAGCAAGAGTGATGGTGTGGTCTCCAGGAAGCCCGCCAAGGTATTGTGTGCTCGCAGTTTGTCTCCAGTAGACGTGGCTGCTGCCACTAGCACGGCCAACTAGCAGTGCTCTCCTCGTGACTTTCTCCAGTGTTAAACCCGCCGCCATCTGTGGTCACGGCAACCATCGTCTCAGAATCGTGACCGCAACACTAAATGAATTAGCTGTTAGTCTCAGTTACTGAAACTAGTAGAGAGAGACATGGCCACATGAGGAGCAACAAACTATCAAAGTGATCGTGTTGCAAGTCATCCGTGTACTAAATTTATGGTAAATGTTTCTAGTGAACTGTGTACCGTCAGAGGAGAGTTGTCACATGATCCTCGGCTTGTATTGCTTTAAGACTGTGTTTAGAGTGAAACTTTGACTCGCCGCCACGACTTTGCACGAACAGTGTGAACCACCCGCTTAGGCCGCCATACTCCACATGTGTTGTTAGCCAACCTCCATTGTCAAGGTCGCCATGTGCTCCTAGGCCGTCACACTCGCTCTAGTTGTTACCACGTGACCTTATTCTGCCACCTGAGCCTCGTGCACTGCTCCAGCACCGTCTATGGTGTTGGCCACCTGCTGCCCTCCGTGTGTCATCCTTACATACGATACCACGTGCAGTTGATTCTAATGGACCCAGCACCACTTCTGTGAAATTTTGCATGTCCAGCCAGATGCTGTATGGTTTGAGATATAGAGGACTCCCAGTCTTCTGCGTCCGTGCCACAGCTATGGTCCGGATGTGTGTGTGTCCAGCTGTCCTCCTAATAGCACGTCGCATTTTGACGTATACCTGAGACCACAAATCGTCGTACTAGAAAATGAAAGCGCCTCGTGAAATTGACATACTGTCCCGTTTTCTGTTTTGGGTCCTCTGGTAGGCTAGGTACAAGTTTCTTGATGTTGGGTGAACCTTAGGAAGACAAACTGCGTGTGTGCCCAGCGGTTCAGGTCGTCCTCGGAGGAGCTGCGTGTACGAGAAATTACTATTTGTACGTTGAGGCCGACCATACTGTAAGTACAGTTTCTACAGCTCTTACTAAGTCTTTGTCTATGCATTGAGCTTGGTGATCATGCAAACGAGCCTCAACCTCTCAACCCCCACCACAGGTGTGTGAGGGTTGAGGTCGAGCAAGGCTGCCTGGTGGCCATATGTGTCGTACCACATGTCGCACCTCTCCTGTGTGTAGGTGACGTGTTTACTACATTTCGTATTGTGTTGACTGTCTTATTGACGAGTTGTTTGTATTATATTATGTGCGTGATTTTTGTGTTGATTTCATTGAGCTTTGCCAGACCTGTTTGGGGCTTCAGTGTAAACCCCTTCCAACCGGCAGTGACAGTGGCAGAGTTGATGATTGGTTGATGAGAGACGTCTCGCGCCCCTGTGGGAGCGTATTCAATTAGTTGAATGTTGCATGTCCCTCTGAGGCAATATGAGGCTTATACACACTTCAGTCTCCAGTAAACCCAAGCACTCAGTGTATTATTTTATTGTCTTTGTATTTATTATAAAATAACAAATATGTACAATAAAAGTATGAAAGCGTACATAGATTAGTACATGAACAGCACAAGATACAATTAAAGCTAATGCACCAAAATAAACCTGAAACACAATACATAAAATATACATACACCAAGGATACACAAGCTCACCCGTCACGGGACAGCACGAAAGCACACAGAACAAGGAAAACAGATGTACATAAACGACAAAAAGGGCAACGTTGGGTGATGCATATAACCCTAAACAAACATTCAACCACACCCATAACAAAAGCAATGACATGAAGGCAATTAAGGCGAAGCCTTCAACACCCAAACAAACATACAACCACATCCAAACTGAACAAGAGAGAGGGGAACACAGGCTACAGACTAAATCCATCACATCACACACACCCAGACAATCGTCACACGCCAGGAAGGGAGGCACCTCCGACCCTCGCCACAAGACACACGCCGCCCGCATCAAAAGGGGACGCAGCCCCAAACACACAAGGCAAGGACCGGTTATCACATAATAGTCACCTGGCGGCATACTGTCTTATCTTGAGATGAGATGATTTCAGGGCTTTTTAGTGTCCCCGCGGCTCGGTCCTCGACCAGGCCTCCACCCCCAGGAAGCAGCCCGTGACAGCTGACTGACACCCAGGTACCTATTTTACTGCTAGGTAACAGGGGCATAGGGTGAAAGAAACTCTGGCCATTGTTTCTCGCCGGCGCCCGGGATCGAACCTGGGACCACAGGATCACAGTCCAGCGTACTGTCCGCTCGGCCGACCGGCTCCCTACCAGCGGTGTCTATTTTATGGTAGGTGGTGGAATGGTGATTACTGTAGTGGTTAGCGGTGCTCACCTATCAGTGACTATGGGGGAGTGAGATCTAGCTCTCTATGCACCGCCTTTGAGTCGTTTATACTTGTCGCACTAATTACCTCTCTCAACTTTAACATTTTCATCGTATTATTTCTTGAAGTTGTGAAAGGTGCAGAACATTACTGAGTGGCAAACGGGAAAATAGCTCGGGAGAAAACAAAATTTGTTATTAGCCAGAAGAAAATTTCCAATGGGTATAAGGGGGAAAGCATGGTGCCGAGACCAACAAAGCGAACAACTTTATTCCCGATCACTCAATCAGCAAAAATCACACTATTTTTTTAATATTTAAATAGTGATAGATTTATGAATACATCAAAATATATGTGAAGTTAAGTAAATTTGAATTAAATGTACAAAAGAATTTTCGAGCGAAGTTTCACCATCTACAAAACCCATTTTGTGGCATTACAAATTAAATAGAAATAAATATTAATATCTTATTCCACTTGTATACCTCGCAATTAAGTCCCAATTAACCAAAACTCCTTTGAAATCCCAGAACGAAGTCTAGGTTTAATCTTTCTACCTCTCCTTACCGTCCAGAGCGACGGTCTCGCGTCATGCAGGTCAGCATTCAATCCCCAACCGTCCAAGTGGTTGGCCACCATTCCTTCCCTCGACCCATCCCAAATCCTTATCCTGACCCCTTCCCAGTGCTATATAGTCATAATGGCTTGGCACTTTCCCCTGATAATTTCCCTCCTTCCTTCCTTACTCGAATACAGTAAATCAGGCCGATACGCAGGGCGAGGAGCAAGGGGAGGGGGGGGGGGCATGAAGAAGCAGAAGCCCCAGGACCCTTTTAACACCAAATCTGCACAACCACCGACACCAACGACCCCCACATCTGTACACTGACACTGGGGGGGGGGGGGCACACTGGCAGGCACCGGCAAGGGATTCACCGCACCCTGCCCCTGCTCCATGTACACAACCGCCTTATCCACCCTACCTGCACCCACCACAGGCATTAATGTGGTTGCACCACCATGGGGCCCCGACCAGGCAGACCTCTTACTACGTTTCTGCTGAGGGACCAGCTTGTCCGGGCTCTACTGGTCCCGTAAGCTTCAAAGAGGACGCACATCCTCCATTGGAGAGGCAACTAGAACCGCCCCCCGAGCCGCGCGGCAACCACCCAAGTCCAGAGACCCCACAGGCGGAGCCAGAGCCCTAGAACTGCTCTCCACAACAGACAGGGATTTCCCCAAGGAAGCCGGGGCCATCAGGACAGTAGGCGATACATTGTGTACCTCCACCAGCACCGACTGTCTCATACTAACCTGTAGTCTGAGCCGCATCCACACACACCATCCTGTCGCCAGCCCCTTGGTGCACAGGGAACCTAATTGGTTCTGCGCACGTGCAAGCCACTGAGACAGGCTCCACAGCCGGCTGGCTGGCAGACGGCACACCACCAACATCTAACATGTATGTAGGATCCTCCTGGGATTGGAGTTGTTGGAAAATCCGACACCAATTACTAATCATGCAATTGCAGATAATATTGCTGCATTGTATACGCAAGTTAACCCATAGAAAATGTAGCTTGTAGTGGAATTTTTCGTCAATAGAAAACGGGATATCATTGCCACATACTATTATAAATTCACCAGCTATTCTGCTGGGAATTATTCTTAAATACATTAGTCTTTGGACTTTACCATCATAAAAACATCTCATATAAATTAACTTAATTATCAATATTAAAATAGAGTAAATGTGACCCTTCTATCACTTTCTGACATCTGGACAATGTAGGACAGTAGCGTCAGTGGTGAGGGAGTGGTCAGCCATTGTTGTTAGACCTGAGGCGCAGGGAGCAAATTCGGCTCCTGTTAATTTCTCTTGGACGAAGTGTTATGGAAACCAAAGGTCTTCCATCATCAACACGCTGTCAACATAATCAAGGAAAGTGTTCTACTGAAACCCGTTTATCTAATCATTTTTGGCCATTAATGTCAGTAGATAGGGCAAACCGGTTAGAATGCGAACAGCCTCTCAAAAAAAGGTAATTAAGCCTTGGTCTTTATGATTCATTATACAGTGTTTTCTCTGATATAGCTGTCATATATTAGGATTCTGGCTTTTAGCTAGCGCCCTTTTGACAGGTCAAGAAGAGGAAGCAAACTTTGTGTATCAGTTACCATGTTGACGGAAGCTGCCTCACATGAGGAAATTTGGTGTCTACATCCTAGTTATATCTAGTGGACTAAGCCTGCTGTGTAATAAGATAAGGAACCTCCTCAATGTATACTAATATATGCAGGTTAATACTGTAGTTTGATTGGCTGCATATATATAAATTCAATATAACCCCCCCCCCCCTAATGTGTAGTGGATCGATTTGTGAGATTATTGCAGAAATACAGTCCACTTAGCATCATACTAATTGCTATCAAAATATATAAATTAACGTAAATATAAATTCATATAAATTAAATAAATATAAATCTCACAGGTCGGTTCCCATAGGAGTGGCGGTAAATCACCCTCGGGAAATCTTCCTCCCTGAAGATATTTACATGAGCAGCGGGCAAATCTGTTGACCAGGCTCAAGTGCCACACACTTCAACTTCTTAGTTGAAGCATGTGAAACCTAATAAGTCCGGGGCTGGCCTGCATTGAACATTCGCACCGTGAAGCCCCAGAAGCTGGAGCGATAATGGGATGGGGTCCTTCAGTCTCAACGCTACAGTGCGGGTCCCATTCGGGACACGCTTCCACCGTCCAGAGGAGACAGCATTCACCTGGACACTGAAGACCCGCCCATACCGGGAAAAGTGACGCTGGAGAAAGAAGTCAGGGAACTCAAGGGAGCACCATGAACTGCCACATAGGTAGTCTCACTGCACCTGTCCACCACTTCTGTGGGAACCGACCTGTGAGATTTATATTTATTTAATTTATATGAATTTATATATAATTTATATTTACGTTAATTTATATACTTCGATAGCAATTTGTATGATGATAAGTGGACTGTATTTCTGCAATAATCTCATAATCTCACAAATCGATCCTCTACACATTAGGTGGGTTTATTAAATTTAATTTATATATATGCAGCCAATCAAACTACAGTATTAGACTACATACATTATTAAACATTGAAGAGGTTCCTTATCTTATTTGTACAGCAGGCCTTAGTCCACCAGGTATAACCAGGATGTAGACACCACATTTTCCCTCTTTGAGGTAGCTTCCAACACCCTGGTAACTGATGCACAAAGCATACTTCCTCGTCTTGACCTGTTAAAAGGGCGCTAGCTGTAAAGCCAGAATCCTATATATGACAGGTATATCAGAGAACACTGTACATGGAACAATGAAGACCTGGCTTAATTACCTTTAGTTTGAGGCTATCTCGTGCTCTAACCGGCTAACCCTATATACACTGACATTAATGGCCACAAATGAAAGATAAATGGGTTTCGGAAGAACGCTTAACTTAATTTGTTGACAGCGTGTTGATAATGGTACACCTTTGGTTTCCATAACACTTCGTCCAAGTAAAATTAACAGGAGCCGAATTTGCTCCCGTGAGCCTCTGTGGTCTCAATATAAACAATGGCTGCCCCTCCTTCCTCACTGACGCCTGGCTTACATTGTCCAGATGACAGAAAGTGATAGAAGGGTCACATTTACTCTACTTTAATATTGATAATTAAGTTAATTTATATGAGATGTTTTTATGATGGTAAAGTCCAAAGACTAATGTATTTAAGAATAATTCCCACCATAATAGGTGGTGAATATAATAGTATGTGGTGATGATATCCCGTTTTCTATAGATTGTTATTCCACTACAAGTTACGTTTTCTATGGGTAACTTGTTTATACAATACAACTATTATCTGTATGATTATTAAATGGTGTCGGATTTTCCGACATAATTCCCCAGGGGCTGCTCACGGGTCGAAGTCCTATTTAGAACAGACGAACACCGATACTCCTCCTTCGAATTATTAGATTAATTTGATGTTAGTAGTTAGTAATCACACATTTGTGCGTCTGTTCGTACAGGACGGATGTCCCGTACTAGAGTTGCAGGGGTTAGAAGTCTAATGCGATTTCATTTCCCTGTGAACTCTTGAAAGGCTAATATTCAAGCCTAATTACATATTATTTAACCCAGAAGACTGAATGTGATCAAGTACTACAGTCAAGTATGATTCAGGGACTGCAGTGAGATCAGTGACATTAGATATAACTTGAAGTTTGCTCAGGTAACTAGTCACTGATATATAAACACTGAGACCCATGGAATACATCTTGATTAAATAATAAATGTATCAAATCAGTCATCAGATTTATTGGGGTTTAATTTAGTTAATTGATTCAGAAGATTGAATAGCTCATCATTAAAGTAAAGTATGGTTCTGAGACTGCAGTGGGTTCAGTGACATTGGTCGCAGTGACTTGTAGCTGTTTTAGGCTACTGTTCACTGATTTGCCACTGAGGCCTCATGAACTCATCTTCAGCTTTAAATGATGATACTAACATCAACCTCTGTTACTATAGTCAGCTGTAATCTCCTTAGTATAATGCTACTGGAGAAATGTAATCAGCTGACAAATTTAGATTTCTATTGGTATTGTTTATCTGCAGGCATAGGTCTCCTCAGGCTTGATACTGGGCCTGAGAGTAATTTACCTCCTGCAGAGTTTAACATGGTTATACCCTGATATTTAGTAGGGCTACCGATGAATCGATGACAATAGTCTGTCCCTACAAGGAGACCGAAGTCAGTGAGGTGATCAGACTTAATATTATCTGCCAATTTTATTCCTCTATTTCTCAGGAATTTGGCTGTTGCTCTCAGACCTTGAACTTGTAGGTCTACTGGTATTTTGTCCACCACAATGGCTTGTACTCGACAGACGTACCTGCCTAAACGTACTGATGGTTGTACCACCTGGTAGACATGAGGTCCTGCATCTGTTACAAACCCTGAGATATTGAATGACATCTGGGCTACAGGCCTTAATTGTAGTTCATCTGCCAGCTTTTTAGTGACATATGTTCTCTGGGATCCTTGGTCAAACAACCCACGGGTATGGACCTTGGCCCTCTTATTCAGGATGGTAATTCGGGCAGTAGGCAAAGTTGTATTACCTTTAGACTTTGCTGATTGGACACTCTTTGTTTGTTGCACCTTGCAGTATTGTACTGTGGTGGGAATGCTATCTTCCACCTTGGGGTTTGGAGACGTTGTTTTGGTGTCTCTGCACAATGCTGCATGGTGCTGACCTTTGTTACACCTATTACAGGTGTGTAATTGGGTATCACAGTCGTTGATGTTATGTTTCCTGAGGCACCTAGTGCAATGTTGCAAATCTTTGAGTCGCTCAACACGGGCGTCACTATCAGGAAAATTAGAGCAGTGGTACATTGAATGTTTCTCATTGCAGAACAAACATGTTCCATAGCTTCCAGTACCCTTTGGTGTCACGTTCTTGGGTGACACAGTAACTATAGGCTTGGAGGGTCCCACTGCATGTACGCCCACACTGCTACTGTTCCACTTTGGTGTTGAATTATATTGTCTAGATTGATTTGGAGTACCTTTGGTACTCTGTGGTTTACTATTATTGGTTTCTGAGGGTTTACTTGGTGGTTTTAATTTGTCATGTGTTCGTAATTGATGAACTACTGACTTTAAACCCTCAGATATTTCACTCATGGATAAGATGCTTTTATTGTAATGAGCACTCATTTGTCTCAAATATGTCCCTAGGTATTTTCTCCTGGACAATTATTTTCAAAACCCACTCAGCCCCGTTTGTATCTGCTGTCAGGCTGAGGGCATTGATAAATGATTCTACCTCCAGCTTGAAGACTTGGAGTGAATCAGCTAAAGCCTCCGGTGGGGGTAAATGCAACAGCTCATGAACTAAATGTGATGTTCTTACTTCTGGATCAGCATAATTATCCTTGAGGAGTTTTACTGCCAGATCATAGCCGTCATTAGTTAATCTCAGATGGGATACTACTGTTTTAGCCTCACCTGATAATTGGCCTTGCAAATAAGAGAATTTACTACTCTTTGGTAAAGATTGTTTTGAGTCTACAAGGTCAACGAATTGGTTCCAAAATTCGTCCCAATCTTCCTCATCTTTTCCTGAGAAAGTGGGTAAATTAATTGGAGGGAGTCGAGCTTCTGCTTGACTCGTATTAGATGCAACTGTTGTTGTTGTTGCTGTTGCCTTGTTCTGGGCAATTAATTTGACATAAGGCTGTAACGTGGCCTGAGTGTGATCTTTATAATTTGCTAGATCAACCATAATGTCGTCTATTTCTGTTTCTGATAAATTGGTGTTGGCAAGTTCAGCCACATATGTTGCTATTTGGCATTTGATTTGCTCAAATTTACCTGCAGCTGCTTGATAATAGCTTTCCAGGTCAGCATAATCAACTTGAGATTGTTGTGACAAATCTTCACATTTCTTGATCTGTCTTGTTAAGTGGCCTTTAAGACCTGCAAGGGTTCTTTTCATTCTCCCTGCATTATCCATACTGGCTAGTTGGTAAAGCCTTGTGGGACTTGTACTTGGGTCGCTCATAATACTGAACAAACTCTAATGATAGCCTAGGGTAAATTCTGCACTCGCTAGGCTGTAATCCTACCTCTACTAGAGGTTAGCACTTAAAATTAATACACATTATATATATACAATCATACACACTAATGATTTGAGTGATAAACCAGTGTCACTGGAAGTACCTTTAGGTTAGCTCTTCTATATCACCCTAGGATGGTAGAGACACTAATTAATCACTCAAAGGTGTAATGATCATAAGTAAATTATTATATATACACAACTCAACTCGAGTTGACAAAAATTACACCCAAAATAGGGTCTGCACCATTCATTAATGGTGTTAGGTTGATCAATATAGTACAACTATAAGTAATAATGGGACTAGGATGAACGATAATAGTTCAACTAGTCAATGGTAATTTCCTACCCTGTTGTGGGTTGGCAATTAGTAAATATTATACTGTGATCACTAGTGCAATATATATTAAATAATTCTCTATTTTGGAGAAATAATATACACAATTATTGATAATAGCCTCTTAATTAGCCTCTATGAAACTTCTAATATTATCTAGAAGTATTAAATATTATTAGTGACCTCGCGAAATAAAGTCCACAAAATTCGTAGATAATCTCTCGCGAAATTTAACACCACGAAATCCGTGAACAATATCGCGAAGACACAGTCACTAATTTGGCTGGCTTCAATATTAGCGCTGTCATTTCACGAAATAACACGCCACCAAATATCTGTGGGTGTGCATGAAACCGCTGACTAAGGCTGATCTGAACTGAGCGGGGCTCGCTTGACTCGCTCGAGGCCACGCCGCCGTCTTTGACTGCTGACTTTGTATAAATCACACTGCACTAGTATATTTATTGAATCCACTGGTTAACTGGTTCATCCGGTACTAAGATGACCAAATGTGGGTTCAAAGGATCAAATAATCCGTCATCCGGTTCGAAGATGACCAAATAATGTGGGAACCGACCTGTGAGATTTATATTTATTTAATTTATATGAATTTATATATAATTTATATTTACGTTAATTTATATACTTCGATAGCAATTTGTATGATGATAAGTGGACTGTATTTCTGCAATAATCTCATAATCTCACAAATCGATCCTCTACACAATAGGGGGGTTTATTAAATTTAATTTATATATATGCAGCCAATCAAACTACAGTATTAGACTACATACATTATTAAACATTGAAGAGGCTCCTTATCTTATTTGTACAGCAGGCCTTAGTCCACCAGGTATAACCAGGATGTAGACACCACATTTTCCCCTCTTTGAGGTAGCTTCCAACACCCTGGTAACTGATGCACAAAGCATACTTCCTCGTCTTGACCTGTTAAAAGGGCGCTAGCTGTAAAGCCAGAATCCTATATATGACAGGTATATCAGAGAACACTGTACATGGAACAATGAAGACCTGGCTTAATTACCTTTAGTTTGAGGCTATCTCGTGCTCTAACCGGCTAACCCTATATACACTGACATTAATGGCCACAAATGAAAGATAAATGGGTTTCGGAAGAACACTTAACTTGATTTGTTGACAGCGTGTTGATAATGGTACACCTTTGGTTTCCATAACACTTCGTCCAAGTAAAATTAACAGGAGCCGAATTTGCTCCCGTGAGCCTCTGTGGTCTCAATATAAACAATGGCTGCCCCTCCTTCCTCACTGACGCCTGGCTTACATTGTCCAGATGACAGAAAGTGATAGAAGGGTCACATTTACTCTACTTTAATATTGATAATTAAGTTAATTTATATGAGATGTTTTTATGATGGTAAAGTCCAAAGACTAATGTATTTAAGAATAATTCCCACCATAATAGGTGGTGAATATAATAGTATGTGGTGATGATATCCCGTTTTCTATAGACGGTAATTCCACTACAAGTTACGTTTTCTATGGGTAACTTGTTTATACAATACAGCTATTATCTGTATGATTATTAAATGGTGTCGGATTTTCCGACAACTTCCACCGAGCCACCATCCTCAGGCAAAGTGAAGGACCTCCCGTCATAGTGGTCCACAAAGTCACAATACACAACCGTGAAGCTGCATTTTACAATAGCTCTATGCCCGGATACAAGCTGAACTCTGCAAACTGACGCCACATCCACCCGCAACATATCAAGCAGGACCACCTCATCTGCAGGGTAGGACGCCGGGAAAGTAAACTCCAAGCCAGTCGTAGCCCTCCGCTTCACAGGCAAGGGAGCAGCCATTCCACCAGCCGACACGACTCCAAGGCCCCGCTCACAAACGCAAACAACCACTGGTCGGCAAACCAGGAGCTTACAGCGACACGTCTACCTCCGCCGACAGCCAGGCGAGGAGTCCAAGCCAATTAATCAGTCTTGCCATTGCTGAGTAGTCCACAATATACAAATTGGAAGCATTGCACGCAATTGTAGTCATTGCAAATATCGTATTTTCCACAACCGGTTAGAGTTGAATGTGCAATGAGTGTGTGTACAGGGTTCAGTGTTATTAATACAGTGTACGAGCACAACACTTGAAGTGCCTATATGGCCTTACATGCCATTGACTCAACCCATCTTATGGTGAGCCAGTGTTGCTGTGGAGCCTCCAGGCCGCCCCACCTGTGGTGAGCTAGTGTTGCTGTGGAGCCTCCAGGCCACCCCACCTGTGGTGAACCAGTGTTGGTGTAGAGCCTCCAGGCCACCCCACCTGTGGTGAGCCAGTGTTGGTGTGGAGCCTCCAGGCCACCCCACCTGTGGTGAGGAGCCAGTGTTGGTGTGGAGCCTTCAGACCACCCCACCTGTGGTGAGGAGCCAGTGTTGGTGTGGAGCCTCCAGGCCACCCCACCTGTGGTGAGCCAGTGTTGGTGGCTCACCTACCAGACCTCCGCCCCGGCTCCCCACATCCTGTGCGGGGAACCAAGATGAGGTAAGGCTGGAGCATCATATTTACTTCCGCGCAACAAAACTGAGAATAAGCTTGGGTTGTAATCCGGTCCTTCCCGAGCCCGAGCAAGCAAAGTCAGGCTCGTTTGGCTTTAACGAAACTCGAGTTGAAAAACATGAAATGAAAATAGCTGGAAATTGTAGGAAGATTCATGGAAGGAAAAGTGGGATGCTAAAATTTACCCAAGATGCACTTAAAATAGAGAAAATGAAGACTTGAATTAATTTAAAATTATAGAAGGAAGGGAGAGACCACGAGAGTAGGAAAGGATTTATAGGAATATATATATATAATATATATATATATATATATTATATATATATATATATATATATATATGCGAACAAGCCTGAATGGTCCCCAGGACTATATGCGAATGAAAACTCACACCCCAGAAGTGACTCGAACCCATACTCCCAGAAGCAACGCAACTGGTAACTACAGGGC